>NW_015174321.1:0-5086 GCF_001447785.1 Gekko japonicus | reverse complement strand
CTGCTGATTCGCTCCACTGCAGGGAATGCCAAAACAGATTTTTCCACTTTTTGATCTCTGCCGTGCCACAGATGTCATACTGGCAGCTAACACCTCCCAAGGGGAGTGGCGTGCCCACCCCCTTATGGGTGGTCCCCAATTTATCTTCTTGCCGAAGCTTTCGAATCGCTGGGTAGATGGTGAGCTAGGGACAAGGCTTGGCTGCTCACACCAGCACGGGGCTAGAACTGACAAAGCTTGGCAGTTCAGATGTTATAGTTATGCAGGGGATTTACCCACTGCGCCACCGCTCAGTCTATCACAGTCTATCTCAGTAGAATCCAAGCATTTCACTGGGGTCACTATTGTGCCGATTTGCGGTCCTGTTTCATCACCATAGCACTCCCAATAGAACGTTAAAAATACCCTCAGAGGGAAATTGCATGTGCAGCGAGAAAGGGAGGGGGGAAAGTGGCACAGTTTGAAATTATCATCATCATCATCATCATCATCATCATCATCATCATCATCATCATCATCAAATTTATACCTTGCCCTCCCAGCCTAGGCCATCCCAGGGGATTTTACATAAAATCAGCTAAACATTTGATAATATAATAAAACATTTAAAACAGTATTAAAACACAGATATGTCATATGAAGAGGATTTAGAGCATACTCAGATTTTTCCAATTCATCATTGATCAAACAGGTGAATATATTTGTGAATTTATTGCTAGATGAAGTGTATTCAACTCCCAGTTGATTTACCTATGCCATCCATTGACACACACCACCACCACCCGGCTGCTTCTCATTGTTGTGGATAGTGAAATTTGCCTGGGTTGGGTGCCTGAGAGTGCAGTCAGTAATATCAGTGGATTTAGACTGGAGCAACTCTGTATAGGATTACTCTGATACAGATAGTTTCTGTAGTGAGGATGTGAGTAGTTGGGGAGGGGCAACACTGATATCTTGATACACCATTTATGCTCTTATTTTATTTCAGCTGGAAAGTTGGGAAGAACATGCTGTATATCCTTTCTATTTTAGATCTCTTTCTAATGATTGAACATCTATCCTTCTAATTATTTTACACTAGCATAAGCTCCATTCCTCTCTATATACAAATGATAAACTTAATTTTGAACTTAAAGTCATTGTAAAAGAAGCTGATATTATTTATATGTATTTTATATATACCTGGCGATGACCTGGATAGTCCAGGCTAGCCTGGTCTCATCAGATCTCTGAAGTTAAGCAGCGTTGGCCCTGGCAAGACCACAGAGCAAGTCCAGGGTAATGACAATGGCAAACAACCTCTGAACATCCCATAGGGTCGCCATAAATCAGCTGTGACTTGACGGCACTTTCCAACACAACCATATATACCTTACTGAAGCAGAGATATAAGATACTTTATTGGTGCTGATTCATTCAACATATTTTATTTATACACCTAGAATGCTTTTTTTTGGGAGGGACCCCCAAAGGGGATTTTTTTTATTGCATTTTCTATAACCTACAAAGAAAATAGAAAAGGGAATCTAATATCTACGGGAGAAAGGAAAGTTAACCACTAAAACCCCAAGTAGTGAAGATCATTACATAAGCTTATAAAATGATTATTCTAATCTATTATTAATACAATGAGCTTGAATGATTAAATCTAGCCAATATTCCCCAAAACCCGATATCAGTTACTGTTTAAGGCAATCACAAAAGCATCAAACTTAAATGTAGCTTCGCACCTAGAATGCTTTAAGTGTACCTAAGTATATAGATTATGAAAGTAACAACATTTACATCATATAGATGCACTCACCAGGGAGTAGCTATAGGTTATAGCTCCCATTTGAGTGTATCCTTAGTGGTAAAACTGGGTCACCCCCTGAGTCCTGCTTGTGGGAAATGGGCTGGATAGAAGTTGAAATAACAACAACAAATGACATTGTGCTTACTTTTTCATTTAGAATTTTTTAATTAAAAAACTGAGTCTTGTGCTATGCTTGACCATAATAGGCCTCACTTAACTGTCTTCAGCACTACACAGGCAAAATAATCATGAATAATGTCACTGCACCAGGATTAGATTGTTTAGGAATGGAAACTATATCATAACTAAATGACCAGAACCTCTCTCTTGGCAGTGTTTTTGAAACTAGCCATGAAGGACCATGTTGTGAACACAAAGGTGATTTGTATAATTTCAAGACTCAGGAAATACTGGAATCCACAGCAGGAGGGAAAGAATTCACATAATAGCCCAGCAGCATTTGCATGGCTCATTTATGCTTTCCTTTTATGAAATGAATATTGTGTTTTATAACGAAAGAACTGAAACAATCTCATGGGATCACACATCTTATAGCAGACAGTTATCAGAAAAGAGCTTTTCAAATTATTTTATTCTGTTTCAACTTCATGTTGGTAGAATATAACCTTCTAAAAGCCAGAAAACTATGTAAAAAGAAATCTCCTGAATATTCAGTCTTTCTGGGCATTCCCCCAAGAGTCTTTACTCTGCATGGCTTATTTGAGCTTCCTACTGGATCTTATAAAAATTAATATTAATGAATATGACAATATATAACATACAGTTGTCAAATATCTATGCATCCTTTAAATCCTTTTTTAAGAAGGTGTCACATGAGCTAGACCCCTCGTCGCTGTCGCTAGCCGCCTTCCACCATGAACTGTCTGCCACCCAGGGAAGGGGGGGGGGAACTCCAGAAGCCTCAGAATATCGGGAGGAGAGGAGGTTACGTCACCACCCTCTGCTCTCCCTTGGCACGTTCAGACAGTTCTCTCTCTCTCTCTCTCTCCTGTCAGTAGCGCCTCTTGTGCCTTTCTCATCCTCTCCGGCCTCTGTCTGAGTTCCCCCTTTTATTCCCATCCCGTGCCACCTGCTCTCCCTTGTGTTCCGCCCTCCATGCTCTGTCTTGGCCCCGCCCTCTCCTCTTACCCGAGATGCTGAGTCTGGGGCATGGCTTCTTTCTGGCTCTCTCCCTCTGGCCCTAACGGCTGCGTCAGCCCAGCATCTCTTCTTCCCCATGCTGCTCGGGGCCGTGGGATGTGTACTTCATTACATTGCTACATACAGAAACCCAGGAAAAATGTATCATTTTAAAACACAGAATTTGTTGTCCTTAATTCACTAACATTCATTTGTTGTCCTTAATTCATAACAATTGGCAATATTATATCACCTGACATCTATGTTATTCTATCACAGATGGAGCTCACAATTAATCCTCAACCCAGCTGGAGCTGGAAGGGTAAAAATATACTGTAATGAACTGATTTAGATTAAGGTGGAGGCAAATGATCAGTCTTATAAATAACTTACTGTTCAAACACTACCACAACAAAATTGTTGGATGACTATGCTCTAATTGAAGGCTGAGGTGAGTATGGCTTTATACTTGGCCGTTGGATAAGAGCTAAGATGGCAAGGACAAGGACAAAGCCTCATCAACTCAGCTAGCCAATAGAAGGCAGTCTGGAAGGGTTATTTGAAGCCCAAACTATACCTCTTTCACTTTGTTGTGTGAAGCAGAGCCGAGCCACAAGAACCAACAGTTTCTATGAAGAACGATCTTCTTCCTTACTGGCCCAAGGGCAGGTGGGAACATTGTCCCTTTCCTACAAGCATAATTATTTAGATAACTAGGTCCTAAGACATTCTGTTATAATGAAATTGGACAGCAATAACCCTCACAGACATATCTGAAAGGCTTAATGATCTTCACATTCTTATTGGGTAACATCCTGTCATAAAAGACTTATAAAGAATGTGTCCTCCTCTGATTTTATATTTTTAGGAAGAACTAACATTTTAGCAGCAAGAAGTGTTGAGTATCCAAGTAATAGATGAATGTTCTTCTAAAAGGCAATTTCACTAAATACCATTGATATTAATCTTTCTGACTGTTAATTATACTCCTTTTGACATACAATCCCTTTTTGACCTTTTCTGCAGAATTCTGCTGAAGACATGTAATACAGCAGTGGAAGTTCATACATGAGCACCAAAGAAATGGTCCTTTAGAAATGGCAAGAAATATGGGTTACTACAGGTGATAGGACTGCCATTTTGAAATTTTGAAACAGAGAGCCCATGTTTATATCAGGACCCTTCAGATACTTCTGAAGTTTTAATTAATTGTCTAAGACTATAAGAACTAAGAAACTGCTGAAGAACTTAAATTTTCTGAACTAGAACTGTCCCAGCAACATTTTAAAACAATTAGTCATGGCAGCTCTTAATAGAAGAACCTGATCTAAGGTTGAAAAGAGAAAGGGTTGGCAGTCTCAAGATTAAAAAAGTAATGATTCTGCCACTAAACCACTTTTACAACTATCAATACTTCAAAGTATCCAGATTTTATTAGAACCACTGAATAAGCAAAAGAAGATAACGTGGGTGTCTAAAGCTTTTTATAAAGAATCTTTTTTTATTGGACTGCTGAGAGCCAGTTCCTATAAAAATCCAGGATCAATTATTTTGCAAAAGAAATTGAAAGAGAACAGGGTTCAAGAAAACAAGTGCCAGCTTGGCATCTGTATGTTTTATATGAAACACTGTAAAATATTCAGACTCTCCTGTGGATGCTGTTATTTTTCAGAATTTAATTACGCTCACTAACTTTATGCCAAACATACAATTGAATCAGTGTATTTAGCATTTTTTTACAATCCACCTCACCTGCACCAATCACCTGATTGCAGAATAGTAGTCGTACTAGTTAGTTACATAGCAATTTTTTAAAAAATAGTCTTGTCATATCTTAAAGCTTTATTGTGATGCAAGTCCACAAGACCTTATCCCATAATAAATCTGTTGGGGTGCAAATGCAGAGGGCTTATGGCAGAGATCTTTTCCACCTTTCCCTTCCACTGCGGTACAGGGGGCTTTCACAAGAAAGTGAAATCCAAAGAGATTGTCTCCACTGTTTTGTGGTTTGTTTTAGCGTAGAGATCACTTTCACTAATGTGTTTTTGTGTGTGATTTCTTCCAATTTCTCCTCCTTGTCCCTTGACATATCCTATGTTGTTGCAGAATGTTCTTTTAACCACAATAGTACAAAGTTTTAGTCCAGTGGCA
>NW_015174320.1:471015-476823 GCF_001447785.1 Gekko japonicus | reverse complement strand
TTGAAATGTGGTGTTGGAAGGGAGTTTTATGTATACTGTGGAGTACCAGGGCTTTTTTTGTAGAAAAAGCCCAGCAGGAACTAATTAGCATAATAGGACACACCCAATATCAGAAACTCATTAGCATATTAGGCCACACCCATGGCAGCACAGCTCATTAGCCTATTAGGCCACACCCCCATGCCTTCCCTTGGCTTGCCTGGGCGCCCCGCAGCTGCAGGACACCCAGATAAGCCAGCCCTTGTACAGGCCGGGAAAGGCACGGCAGGCATTTAAATGCTTCCCTGATCCTTCCAGGACCCCCCCTGGCCTGTCTGTCTCAGAGTTGCCCGAGGGGGGGTGTCACTCTTCAGGCCTTCCCTCTGTAGCCATGCACACAGAGGTTTTGGCTGTAGTAGGTGTGGCCAGCTCTGAAGCCGGCCAGAACTCCGTTCCTGTGCGTTCCTGCCCCAAAATAGCCCTGCTGTGGACCACCAAAAAGACAAAGAAGTGGGCTCTAGATCAAATCAAGTCTGAATTCTCCCTAAAGGCTAAAATGACTAAACTAAGGCTATTGTACTTTGGTCACAACATGAGAAGACAAGAGTCACTGGAAAAGACAATAGTGCTAGGAAAAGTTACAGGCAGTAGACAAAGAGAGGGTCCAACTTAAGATGGATTG
The DNA here is from genome assembly GCF_001447785.1 of Gekko japonicus. Classification (NCBI taxonomy): domain Eukaryota; kingdom Metazoa; phylum Chordata; class Lepidosauria; order Squamata; family Gekkonidae; genus Gekko; species Gekko japonicus. The sequence continues at coordinate 476,162 of NW_015174320.1, read as the reverse complement.
ACACAGTCAAGGAAGACACAGCCCTCGGTTTGCAAGACCTGAGCAAGGCGGTTAATGATAGGTCTTTGGGGCTGTGGTCACACGCGCCAGTTGAAGCAGAGGGGAAGCGAGGCTACTTCCTCTGGAGGAATTTGACACACAGTTATGAGATCACACAGCCCTTTGAAGCTACGGGCTTAGCCCGTCATTGTGTGATCAGACACAACTGCGGCTGAGTCTTTTTTCTTTGCCGTTTGATTCCCTTGCACATAAACGAGGATTTGCATCTCCACACTGAGGGGCCCTTATGGAGTATGCGGTGATGCGCATACTGCAAAGGGGGAAAGAAACAATGGCACAGAGTTGGGATGGCCTGATCAGACCATCCTGATGGAATGAGATCGTGCTTAAGCGATCAGACGGGGAAAGTCCATCTGTGGCCCACAGCAACCTGTTTACTACCGGACTTTCCCTGGTGTCTTTTAACTCTGCTTCTGTGGTGGAGCAGCATGGGTTGCCGACGACTGTGGTTCACTTCCCATATGTTGCTGTCTGATTGCTCCCTTTAGATCTGTCAGGCATTGGCACCTATGTCGGATCTAAAGGAGCGTGTGATCACAGTCTTGGAGGTCATTAATTCATAAAGTTGCCATAAGTCAGAAGCCACTTGATGGCACTTAACACACACACACACACACACACACACACACACACACTATAGCTGCTCCATTCTTTGATCCTAGCGACGATTTCAGAAAATCCTGATTGCAGAGCTTTTTATCCTAAGCCTTCTGATGTGCTAGAAGGACAACAAACCGTATTCAGGAATGTTTTGACTAACTAGTTGTCCCAGACATGTTGAGTACATGGCACCAGTCTTTATGAAAACTTCCTTCATGCTTTAAGCAATTAGGTGTACATCTAAAATATTTTAAATGTCTCTGTAAAGGGTGAAAACAACAAATAATTTTTTTTGCAAAAGTATGGATTGCCCTACAGTACCAGGATTTGCTCTGTGTGTGTGTGTTAAGTGTCATCATGTGGCTTCCGACTTTTCCTGCTGCCTTCAACTTTTCCTAGCATTACTGTCTTTTCCAGTGACTCTTCTCTTCTCATAATGTGACCAAAGTGTGATAACCTCAGTTTAGTCATTTTAGCTTCTAGGCGGAGGCCAGGCCTGGTTTGATCTAGAGCCCACTTATTTGTCTCTTTGGCAGTCCGCAGTATCCATAAAACTCTCCTCCAGCACCACATTTGAAATGAATAAAGTTTCTTCCTGTCAGCTTTCTTCATTGTTCAGCTTTCACACCCATACATAGTAATGAGGAATACCATGGTGTTAGCAGCCAGACCCCTCCCACAGATGGATACTTTTAGACAAAAAGTCCTTTTTATTTTCTTCTTAGATAGTTTGTGTGTTCCCTGTGTGCTCTGTGTGTATGTTTTTGCTTTTTTATTCTTCCTAGAATAAAACACCTTCCCGGTTGCACAGCAGTCTGGTTTATTTTGAGAGTTCTCTAAGGGAAAAATCCTCATAAGCATTGGTAGAGATCTCCTAATTACTCCCTCTTGCTTGTCTCCAATTACGCTAATTCCCCCAAGTAATCAGGAGACCTCCAATTTGGGTAACAATGGAATGAATTACCGTATTTTTTGGACCATAAGACTCACTTTTTCTTCCAAAAAAAGTGGGAGGAAAAGTGAGTGCGTCTTATGGACCGAAGGTTCAGAATATTTTTTCCCCTGTTTTCCTCCTTTAAAAACTAGGTGCGTCTTAAGGTCGGGTGCGTCTTATGGTCCGAAAAATACGGGTAACTTGATCTTGGTCACCAGTAATACATCCCTACCTTTAAGAATCTTTTCTAGCTCCTTCATGGCTGTCCTTCCCAGTCTCAATCTACTTCTGATTTTTTGGTTGCTGCCTCCTTTCGGTTGATGATGGAGCCAGGGAATAGAAAGTCTTGAACAATTTCAATATCTTCATTGAACTGGCAGTGTGAAACCTGTGCTTGTCTTCTACCATGTTCAAAATGGTCCTTAGAGAGTCAAATTTTGACAGTGGTTGGAGGATTTGGTCTTTAACGTACTTTGCTAAGGCTGATCTACATTATTGTGCTGGAACAAGTATGTGAAGGCTGTGGCATTGCAAGCAGGTGGGCAAGGGAGGAGGAGCCACTGTGACTGCTGTGCAGGGGGGTGGGATCCCCTTGCAAGTCTTGTGGTTCCCCCCTTGTGTGTGTATAGTGTGAAGTACACTAATGTCTTGCAACACATTTGTGTACTTCATACCTAACCCTCTACAGATCTTAGTTTCCTCTGGGACCAGGGATGAAAGAGAGTGAGAGACAATACCAGTCACTCTCCTCTGCCTAAGGATGAAGTAGATATGGAACAGCCACAGGTAAAGCTCTTGCATGTTATGCACTAGGGGCCATCCTTCCTTGCCTCACTCACCAATCCCGTAGCTCACTGCTATGCCAATAATTTTTGTGGGGCTATGCTTTCTGTGGGATGTTTGCCCCTGCTTTTCTCCTATAATGTTAAGTATTCTCAGTCTATTTTGCTTAATAACAAATAGCTACTCTTATAGTATCAACCAGGGGTCATTTCGTAGAAAAAGAGCTAGGGGGACTCATTAGCATAACTCATTAGCATATGCCACACCCCCTGACATCACCGGAAGTGTGTCCTCCCCACAGCCGGCGGCGACCTCCAGCGGGCACCAGCAGAGAGCTCCAGGCCCCGCCCTCCCGCACCTCACCCGGGGGGGAGGGGGGCCCCCCCGGTCCCCCCCCCAACAGACCAGAAAAGCTGTGGCCACTGGTAAGGTGGGAGAAAATAAGTGTGTGTGTGTGTGTGTGTGTGTGTGTGTGTGTGTACTCCAACAGAATGTCTGTCCTAAAGCACTTTCCGTTTTTTAAATTGAAGGGGCCTAAAATTGAGGTGATTTTATTCAATTTTGAATTACCGGAGGATAACACTGTGTGGAATTGATTCAAACAGCCTTCAAGGTCAGACCTCAAGGCATGCTACGATTGCAGCCTCCTTCTGCAGATTTCATTTTCAGCTCTTTCACCCCAACTCAACTCAACCTGTTCATATCAAAATAATAAAACCTTCAAAGTCAGCAGAAAGCAGCAAAATGAAATTCCACTTTGCAAATAATGACCAAGTGGTGAATGGCTACTGGTTCATTGGGGAAATGTTGAAGCTTTGCTAAGACTCACCGAGAAGATTGCTAGATAGTCGGCAGGGGGGTGGGGGTGGCTATTCACTTACTTCTCCCCAAGCTATTCCAAGCAATTGCCGCTGGGAGGAAAACTTTTGCTCTGTACAAAAAGGCTAAAACGTTCTCTCTCACTCACTCACTCAAGGCTGCAGCTTGAGAAATTTAGAAGACATAAAATTCCATTCAGGTCTGACTGCTGTTTGGATTGATTCTCTGTCTTTTCAAATGCTTCCCAAGGAACAATATCAGTTTCCCCCTACACCATAAACTCAGAATGAATTTAAGTTGATGTTGTGCCCTCTGCCCGCATTGTAGCCTGGCATTCGCTGCTCAGTCTGCTCAGAATAACAATGACATCTTTTTCTTCCACAAAGACACTCTAAGAATATTCACTCCAAAAGTAATATTTTATAGGACGAGGAACAACGATGGTTCTTATCATAATGCTTGTTGGGGGTGGTGGCGGCAAGTGCCATCAAGTCGCAGCCGACTTATGGCGACCCTGTAGGGTTGTCAAGGCGAGAGGTGTTCAGAGGCGGTTCACCATCGTCTGCCTCTGTGTAGCAACCCTGGGCTTCCTTGGTGGTCTCCCATACAAATACTGACCAAGGCTGACCCTGCTTAGCTTCCAAGATCTGATGAGATTGGGCTAGCCTGGGCTGTCCAGATCAGGGCTCATAAAACTTAGCGTTTACATAGCCCCTTAAAATATTTTTAAAACATGCTTGGGATGCCTGTGTTCATACTAGCTCTTGTCCATTAGATCAACCTTCTTATTTATCTGGAGGCGAGAACTGGGGAGTCAGAGAACAGTTGCTTGCCAAAGGTCAATGAATATGAGTTGGATCCAAACATGCGGTTGTGTCGGTAGAGGAGGTGAGGGTGCTTTGTACCGATTCCCTCTCCTGACTGCAGAGCAGTCCTTTAGCATGCATTCAGTTTCTGCTGGCCCCTTGACTCCAAGAACTAGGCCTCTCATTTACCTGCCCAGTGTGGGGAATTACCAGCCCTGATGAACTGAGGAGTGGGAGAACGGAATGGCCCCATAGTGGCACTCTAGGAATTTCCCCTAGTCATTATGGTAAGGAAAACAGAGACTAGGGAAGGCAGCCTAGAGCATTACCCAGTAGTAATATCACATCAACTTTTGCTCTCCCTAGGCACAACTCTCCAAATGCCTACTGAGGGGCTCCCATGGGCTGCAGTGAGTTTCATTCTACTGGTGGTGCATTAATGTTAGAGTTGTGTCCATTTATTCTGTTGTACAGGTACTCTCTCTCTCTTTCTCTCTACTGTCACGAACACGGTACTAGGCCAGGCAAGAGCAAGAGAGTCCAAAGGCAGTCCAAAGTCAAAACTGGGCAAGCAGCAATACTGAGAGATCAAGTCCAAATCACCAACCATTAGGGTAGTCATTAAAGCCAGAGTCCAAAGAAGTCAGAAGCCAGAGAGTCAGAGGTCCGAGGTGCAGGTCAGGAGCAGAGTCATACGAGCCGAGGTCAGGAGCCAAGAAGTCAAGATGAGGAGCAGGAACTGGAACACAGGTGGTGAGGTGCAGAGCTTTGTCCAAAATGACTAGTTGCTTGCACAACTAGTTGGCATGAGTGCGAGAGCTAAATAGCCCGTCAGGCTGTTGGCAATTAGCACACCCTGATTGTGTCCCGACTCCCGCTAGTACTCAGGGCTAAAAAAGCACCTACCGCGCATGTGCACATCCCACCGTCCCGTTGGCGTTGTTCCCGCAGACGGGATACCGGTGGGGGCGAGTCAGGGGGCGTGTTTCTCCGGCATGAGTCTGCTTCAGCTGCTGCTGGAGCAGTTTCCATGGCTTCAGGTGCGGGGTTGACAGGAGCCAGGAGCTCATCCCCGGCAGTACTTAGGTCTTCTGCTGAGGCCAAATGCTCATCCCCAGCAATCCTTGGCTCTTCTGCTGGGGCCA
>NW_015174320.1:470444-471005 GCF_001447785.1 Gekko japonicus | reverse complement strand
TCTACATTGGACAAACAGCACAATCCCTACATCAAAGAATTAATAAACAGAAATCTGACATTGTACATGATGATATCCAGAAACCCACAGGGAATCTGACACACAAGTACTGAACTGTAATTAAGAGGTTTAACAGTACCTCTCCCTTTACAGATGTTAATTAGTTCTGTTTATCCTGTCTCACATTGGACTTTCCTTGACCTATGTTTATCCTACTCTGCCTATCTTTCTGCATTTGGGAGTGGTCCTCACCCACTATGAATGGACTGAATTCTCATTGATTACATATTGTTTCTAACTGGCCTCTCTTTATAACATCCCCACACCCTTCTGTTGCTTGTAACTTTGAGTACAAATATATTTTCTATCGATGCCCACTCAATGCTCTAACAGGAAAATTCGGCTGGGATATATTTTGTTCGTCTTTAAGGTGTCACTGAACTGCTGGTTAATTATCCTTCTGGGTAATTATCCTTCTTTAGAAAAGCTAACTTTTCTGATTTTCTGCTGACTACAAGCCTCTCTCTTTTCAAAATGCTGACAGCTTCCACCCCCCCCCCA
>NW_015174320.1:438660-470290 GCF_001447785.1 Gekko japonicus | reverse complement strand
TCCACTGGCTGTTTTGCCTGAGTCCTGCCTCCAACATTCTAAACATTTTGCTAATCCTCTCCCCCCCATAGCCAGTCAGAACACAGAGGTTATTTGCACATGCAGCCTCATTGGCCTCTGCCTCGGAACGCAAAGGTCGTTTGCATATGCGACTTGATTGGCTTTTGCCTCTAACATTCTAAACAGTTTTGCTGTTCTGAGGTAAAATGTGTCCAATCTCCAGGTGAGGGCTGGAGATCACTCAGAATTACAACTGCTTTCCAGATGGCAGAGATCAGTTCCCCTGGAGAAAATGGTGGGCTCTGTATCCTTATATGCTGCTGAGGTGGCCCCATACGACAGCCAATGTGACGTAGCAGTCAGGGCTTCAGAGCATGGGAGAGGCTGCAGGTGTGTGTGGGGTGGAAAGCTGAAGAGTGAGGGGGAAATAAAGGTAGGTTGATGATTAGCTGGGAAGAAGATAGGGTTGCCAACTCCTGGTGGGAAATTCCTGGAGATGTGAGGGATGGAGCCTGGAGAGGGTGAGGTTTCAGGAGGCGTGGGACCTCGGACAGGTACAAAGCCATAGACACCACCCTCCAAACCAACTATTCCCTTCTGGGGAACCATCATTGCCAATCTCCAGGTGAGGGCTGGAGATCACTCAAAATTACAACTGTTCTTTAGGTAGCAGAGATCAGTTCCTCTGGAGAAAATGGTGGACTCAGTGTCATTATACCCTTCTGAGGTCGCCACAGCAAATTGACATTGAGTGTCCAAGGCCGGGGCACCCGCCCAGAGCCTCTTTCTAGAGGCCGTTGTATTTCTTTCCACAACATGCCTTTTTCCTAGTATTTAATGTTGCACTAACGTTTACTGAGTGGTTCTGAACAGCTCTATGTGCTCTGCAAGTAGGGTTGGCAACTCCTGTTTGTGAAATTCCTGGAGATTTGGGGGTGGAGTCTGGGGAGGGCAGAGGCGATGTGGTGTCATAGACTCCAAAGCTGCCATTTCCTCCAGGGAAACTGATCTCTGTAGTCTGGAGAACAGTTATGATTCAGGAGCTCTCCAGGATACACCTGGAAACTGGCAGCTCTATCTGCATGTGATTATTTTTGTAAAAAAAAATATTAGGGGAGTTTTGTGCTCTGAGGGAAATCCACTCTTCCTGATAGGAAGGATAAGAGCCTTATTTTCAGAGATTCTAATCTTTCCACTCATCAGCAAAGGTTGCTACTTTGCAACCCACTGGCTGTTGCTGCTATTAAAACGACAGTAAAGAAAAGGCAGTTACAGCTTTTCCCCACCCATTTCTTTGTGTTGTTGACATCTGCCTCCATTCAATGCTGTAGCACTTCTGACTTGCAGCAACAAGAAAGTAAGGGGCAGATCAGAAGGAAGAAGGAGGCATGCTGCAACTTTGGTGTTGAACACGTTGGCCATCAAACTTAACTTGTTCAGCTTTGATCATCAGACTTAGCCAGTCACCAAGTGTGTTTGGTTCAGCACTGAATGACTCAATGGCCCACTGAACAGGTTCTATTAGTTTCTCCACCCCCCAAAAAAAATGTGTTACGTGCTGTCAATTTGCTACTGATTTATGGCAAACCCTATGAATTAATGATTTTCAAAACGTCCTATTATTAATAGCCTTGCTCAGGTCTTGCAAACTAAAGGCCGTGGCTTCCTTCATGTAGTCAATCTATCTCATGTTGGGCCTTTTCCTGCTGTCTTCAACTTTTCCTAGCAATGCTGACTTTTCATATGATTCCTGTCTCCTCATAATGTGACCAAAGTACTATAGCATCAGTTCAGCCCTTTTAGCTTCTATGGAGATTTCAGGCATGATTTGATCTAAAACCCAAGGATTTTTCTTTTTGGCAGTCCACATGCACAGAGATTCCCACTGATTTGTCTTTTTGGCAGTCCACATGCACAGAGATGCTGCCAGTCCAAATTGGTCAGTAACACATGAACATACCAAGCTGCCTGATACTGAGTCTGACGAATGATCTACCGAGGACAGACTGATTGGCAGTAGCTCTCCAAGGTCTGAGCACAGTTCTTTCACATCAGTACCTGATCCTTTTAGCTGGAGATTCCAGGGATTGAACCTAGGATCTTCTGCATGCCAAACAGATGCTCTACCACTGGACCATAGTCCCTCCCCTAAATGTAAATCACTGCAGTTAAAACATGCATTTTTGAAATGACTGGTCCATTGAGTTCTTAGCCATAACGTATTTTGAAATCACAGAGAAACTGAAAGCCTCCATGGTGGGATTTATGTGGCTTTTGGCCTTTATTATACTTCGGGGTGGAGAGAAAGAGGTCGTAAAAATAACTGGTACAGTCAAAATATGCACAGAATTCAACAGAATTCAACAGAATAGCAAAATTACAGTATGGTGAGATTCCACAGGGAAGCTGAACTTCAGGGTATCTTCACTCCAGATGCATCAGACTCATTTTTGACGTGTGAATGTGTTGGTAGAGTTTAAATATGCAAACAAAGTGGAACACTGGCTGTTTACAGAAAAATAAGTAGGTTTATTTAAAGAAGAACAAACTGTTATGGAACATAGAAGAGAGAGAACCTTAACTGTCTAACCTAACAGCTGAAGGAGGAATGACAACAAGAAGGAAGCTCTGCAGGAGCAGGAAGTCTCCAGAAGAGCCAATCAGGAAACAGGAAGGACATAATTTGAAATTGTGGGCAGTCCCTAATCTAGCTAACCGCCGGTCCTTCAGCTGTCCCCCTGTCTTCATATCTCCTTCATAAGGCTGTGCTATAGACCTTGCATATTCCAACAGAATGTACATTGGGGGAGGATCTACGGCTCAGTGGCAGAGCATCTTCTTTACATGCAGAAGATTCCAGGTTCAGATCCTTGTATCTCTAGTTAAAAGGATCAGGTGATGTGAAAGACCCCTGTCTGAGACCCTGGAGAGCTGCTACCAGTCAGAGTAGGCAATACTGACCTTGATAGACCAATGGTCTGACTCAGTATAAGGCAGCCTCATGTGTTCATGTGCCCCCTCAGTGTGCACCCAGTGCTGCTTTTTCCACAGAGACAATACATCCCTTTGCATTCAATGAATCCATGCTGAGAGGGATGACCATCACCTGTCACACAAATAGCTCTGTGTGGTGATTACGATTGTTAGAGACTTTCAAACTCAGGTAAATGCATTTAAGAGGGGGAGGGGGGAGAGCTGGCACATGGCAGGGATGAAAAGGAGCACATTTCCTCATTCTCGACCATTGTTCTCAGCATACTTCTCTGGTGCCTGTATTCATTATTCACTCTTTGTATATTAAAAAGGTGAGGGGGGGGAGGTGTCAGAAGACACCCTGGAACCTACGCTGGGTTCTGGGAACGTTCTATAGCAACCACTAGTTGATCCATTTCCTTTTGTAATCCTTATGGCGCCTGGAAAAATCAATAAAATCCACAAAATAGTCCTCCAGAATACAAAATAAACATCTCCTGCTTAACAAAGCCAAAGCGTTCTGCCATCACAGAGGCCCTTCCCATTCTTTAAAAATGTAAAAATAGGGCATGCAAAATGGCATTTGCTCAGGGACGCTTTGGATTGTTATTTTCTAACATCCCCCTTCCTCCTTTAGTGAAGAAAGAATATGCCCAGTAGAATAATCTGCTAGGTTCTCAGAAGAAGTTGTTTTTTATACCCCACTTTTCTCTACCCAGGAGTCTCAAAGCGGGTTACAATCTCCTTCCCTTCCTCTCCCCACAACAGGCACCTTGTGAGGTAGGTGGGGCTGAGAGAGTTCTGAGAGAACTGTGACTGGCCCAAGGTCACTCAGCAGGCTTCATGTGGAGGAGGAGTGGGGAAGCAAACCCGGTTCTCCAGGTTAAAATCCACTAAGCTTAACCACTACACCATGCTGGCTCCAAGATAGAGGATGGAGCTCACATTTCCTGTTATCTCCTACCCATGTTGTGTAGTGGTTAGAGTCCCAGACCAGTGATGTGGGAGATCACCCTGGAACCTACGCTGGGTTCTGGGAACATTCTATAGCAACCACTAATTCCATTTCCTTTTGTAATCCTTATGGAGCCTGGAAAAATCAATAAAATCCACAAAACAGTCCTCCAAAATACAAAATAAACATCTCCTGCTTAACAAAGCCAAAGCGTTCTGCCATCACAGAGGCCCTTCCCATTCTTTAAAAATTTAAAAATAGGGCATGCAAAATGGCATTTGCTCAGGGACGCTTTGGATTGTTATTTTCTAACATCCCCCTTCCTCCTTTAGTGAAGAAAGAATATGCCCAGTAGAATAATCTGCTAGGTTCTCAGAAGAAGTTGTTTTTTATACCCCACTTTTCTCTACCCAGGAGTCTCAAAGCGGGTTACAATCTCCTTCCCTTCCTCTCCCCACAACAGGCACCTTGTGAGGTAGGTGGGGCTGAGAGAGTTCTGAGAGAACTGTGACTGGCCCAAGGTCACTCAGCAGGCTTCATGTGGAGGAGGAGTGGGGAAGCAAACCCGGTTCTCCAGGTTAAAATCCACTACGCTTAACCACTACACCATGCTGGCTCCAAGATAGAGGATGGAGCTCACATTTCCTGTTATCTCCTACCCATGTTGTGTAGTGGTTAGAGTCCCAGACCAGTGATGTGGGAGATCCAGGTTTGAATCCTCAGTGTGTCATGGAAACTCGCTGGATGACCTTGGATCAGTCACTCTCTCTTAGTTTAACCTGCCTGACAGGATTATTGTTGTGAGGGTAAAGTGGAGGAAGGGAGTAGTGCTGCTTTGTGTCCTCATTGGGGAGAAAAGCAGGATATAAATGTCTAAATAAATAAATATCACATCACTGAATATCAAACTGGATGTGAACATGGAGATCATTGGGGTCCATTGGCTTTTTTAAAGTGACATTACCATGTGGCTACCCTAAATTCAGACTGGGGCCACATCTGAAGGGGAGAGAGTGGCTAACGCTGGTCTGAAACCATCACTACTGTTACTGGAGGAAGAAGAAGAGTTGTTTTTTATACACTGCTTTTTACTACCCGAAGGAGTCTCAGAGCGGCTTACAATCGCTTTCCCTTCCTCTCCCCACAACAGACACCCTGTGAGGGAGGTGGGGCTGAGAGAGCTCTGAGAGAACTGTGACTGACCTAAGGTCACCCAGCTGGCTTCATGTGGAGGAGGAGTGGGGGATCAAACCCGGTTCTCCAGATTAGAGTCCGTTGCTTTTAACCACTACACCAAACCGGCTCTTATTCGCCTCTCTAGGTTTTTTTAGTCTATTTTTTAAAAGGCCCGATTTCAATTTACAATGTGCAGGGTAGAAAGGTTGAACCCCCCTTCCCATGCAACCCCGATGTGAAAGACACCTCCTCCCCAGTAGCTGTAGTTGAGCATAAAAAGGTGCTGGGAAAGATCTGATCATGGCTCTCCTGGTATCTCATTTGTTTTGGGCATCCATTGCAGAGGCTGGGAAAAAAAACACAGGTCAATACCAGTCTATCAAGATATACCAAAAGGGTAAGACGTGCTAAGGGGAATATTACAAGGCCAAGAAATCCATTGTTAATTAAAATGTAAAAGCCCCAGTCTAGCTAAATCAATCATGAGTGTGTCCCACTGAAACTACTGACTCCATGCTTATTACTTTCGGTGGGATTATAAGTGCAGCTAGATGAGAGATCTTTAAAAGTAGTGAAAAGTCTTTGAAAGCAGCCAAAAGAATCAGTGCCAGCTCAAGATAATTCACCACTTGAGGTTCTGTATTCCCTGCATTCCCTGTTGCCAGTTTGGTGTAGTGGTTAGGAGTGTGGGCTCTAATCAAGGAGAACCAGGTTTGATTCCCCACTCCTCCACATGCAGCTGCTGGTGTGACCTTTGGTCAGCTACAAGTTATTTCAGAGCTTCCTCCAGGGCCACCAACAGAGGGGGATTTGGGGGGGGATTTGGGGGGGGGAGTCTGCTGGAGGGCCCTTGAAGCCAGCTTCATGCTGCACCCAACCAAAGATTTTCCATTTATTTTACTGCAGTTCTGGCTGCAGACACTAGGGGTGCAGGGAAGTCTGAGCACAGTAAAAGGCCCTCTAATATCAGCTAGACTTCCCTTTCTCCAAGACTGATGTAAACTTGCCTGACAGGTCATGCTAAACCCATCAACTAATCTAGCAATGGAGCAAGACAAGAAACCCCAGCTGATGGCTGCTGCACTAGCTTGCAGCCTGCTAGCCAAGGTCATGTTCTATAATAGTCTAGCCTTTCTCTCTTCCTTTCCTTGTACCCAGCTCAGCCAGATCATGCAAAGCAGTAGTTAGTAGTATCATGCAGCAAGATAAAATAACCTTTCCCTCTCTTTTCCTTAATTTCTCTCCTTCTTTCCCACACTTTTCTTATTCATCCCTGTCTCCCTCCACCTAATTTTTCTGTGTCTCCCCTGCTTTATTTTCACTTCTTGATCTCAAGAACTTCTCATCTCTATTCTGCTTGGTGACAGAATGCACTTAAAAGTCATATAGGAGCAAACCTTTATTAATATTATGAACAGAATAGAAGAGTATTTCCCCATGATCTTAACAAAGTAGTAAAAGGATGCTTTCCTCCTCCACCACCCTTTATATGCATGGTAATGGAACAGTAATCTGTTTTGGTGGTTATACAGGTAGAACAGAAGTTAGGACACTCAGTTCAAGTACTGAGTTGTTAATCATTATTGTGCTGGTGGAAGAGCTAATAGCTCTTTGGAAAAGCTAATTTGCTATATGACAAATGATGTACTTTTAAAAAATATCATTAAAAATTACTTACACCAAATACCATACCCAGTCTTTCTCCCCAATAGAGACTCAAAGCTGCATTGGTTTCCTGTCCTCCATGTTATCCTCACAACAGCCTTGTGTAGTAGGTCTGGCTGAGTGTGTCACTCAGTGACCTTCCATGGTGGTTTAGGGGTCTGAGTATTAGAAACACCCGACAGGCTGCTTAAATGCTCTCTTATTATATGTTATTAGTCATGAAGATAACCTGGTTCAGGGTGTTCCAGTTCCCTTCATTTTTGGCACTATCACTTCCATCATCATTCTGGGATCAGTGGCCAGTTTTCATACATGTAGCATTATTTTCTGATGAGTTATGCCTGCTACAGAGACCCTTAGCTTCAGCTGCAAATAGCATGGTGTGGTGGTGCTTTGTTTCACCTGGGCTAGGATCTTCCCATACCTTTAAATTTTGGCCATGGAACTCTCACAATCATCCTGAAGCTGGTGGCCAATTTTGAGTCTCCTAACTTTATTCTCTGATGAGTTATGCCTGCCAGTGTGGTGTAGTGGCCAAAGTAGACAGACTAGGATCTGGGGAATCCAGGTTCAAATCCCAACTCTGCCTTGGAAGCTTACTTGGTGACCTTGGGCCACTCACACACTCTCAACCTAACCTACCTCACAGGATTGTGGTAGGGTTGCCAAGTACCTACCTACGAACCTGTGGGGGACACATGCTTCCCCACTGGAAGATTCTTCCTTGTAACACAGGCACTGCACTATTCCATCGGCAAGACATGACGTAGGCACATAGCTGGGCGACGCTTTTTTAAAATTTTATTTTATTTTATTCAAGTATTTCTACCCTGCCCTACCCCGCGAACGGGCTCTGGTAATGGGACTGGAAACTCGATGGTACCATCGAGTTTCCAGCCCCATTGCTAGAGTGTCGCCTGGCTACATGCCTATGTCATGTCTGGGCAACGGAATAGTTCAGCACCTGTGTTTTCCCCAAGGGAATGGTCCCGCGAAGAACTATATATCCCCCGCCAAATCAAGATAAGTACTTGGGAACCCTGGGTTGTGGTGAGGAGAAAATGGAGCAGAGAATGATGTAAGCCGCTTTGGGTCTCCACTGGGGAGAGAGGTGGGATATAAATAAAGTAAATAAATAAATAAACATGGACAGAGAGGCCAATTTTTTGTTACTGTAGATTCATGGTAAAAAGCCAAGGGATTTGTTCATTTTGTTATGCTATTTGGTTTAGATCAGGGTCATATGGGGGCCCAGATGGAAACTTTGTCCGTGGGCCCATGGTGGGTCTTGGCCACCCTGCTTTCCTCCAACTTTGAAGGGGCTCTTCCTGTCAAGGAAGTTGGCAGGAGGAAGAGCCCTTTCTGTTGGTGGAAACCTCCTTAGTCCAGAGGAAGACTTCAACTTTAGAAGAAGTTTGAGAAACATCATAAGAAGCTGAGAAGAGTGATAAGGTGGCAGACGTAGAGTTTCTGTTCTCACCTCCCATTCCTCCTGTTTCATCTCATCTCTCACACTCTGAAGTCTGCAACTGCCTCTTTCCATTGTGCACTTTAGTGTATTTTAGACTCCCCCCCCATTTTTAATTCCCCACACGCACTCCACCTCACCTTTGGTTGTCCCCCTTTATTTATTCCTTTATTTATATCCCAGAAGAGCTGTTGTTCTCCTGTCCTCCATTTTATTCTTACATCAATCACCCTGTGAGGGAGGCTGGGCTGTGAAAAAGTGACTGGCCCAAGGTCAGCCGGTATGTGTCCATCACAGAGGAACTCAAACCAAGGTCTCCAAGATCTTGACATTTTGACCAGCGACTACACCACACTGACGCACAGACTATTTGCATTCCTGCATCAGAGCTGCTGAGAGTCACTGTCAGAAATCCCACTTGGTTCGATTGTGTTCATTACAAATTCATACCTGTTTTCTATTCATCTGCTTTGTATACTGCCAAACACTCACTTTTCTTCAACTTATTTTATCTTTACCTCTCATCCTCAATATCTGCTTTCTAGTTTCAGCTTTCATCTGACTCCTGTGCTTGTCCCTTTTCCAATTTCTCTTAATAGCTTTGTTCAATATTTTTATAGGAACTTCGACATTTCATAAAATTAAGGCAAGTGATGTCGATCACGTGTTGCTGTGACCTTCTGATTCCTGACGTAGAGCCCCAGACTCTGTCCCTGTGGAGCCCAATCATACGCTGAGTTAGGTGCCCTTAAGCCCATTGAAATGAATGAACTTACACACCTCTAGCTTTGCATAAGATCAAGTTGTCTGTATTATAATTCACATGCATATGTGTCTTTGGTTCCTCATTGCCAGCTCCAGATTGGGAAATACCTGGAGAATTGAGGGGGTGGAGTCTGAGGAGGGTGGGGTTGGGGAAGGGAGGGACTTTAGTCCACCTTCCCAAACAGCCATTTCCTCCAAGGGACCTGATCTCTGTCATCTGGAGATAAAGCGTAATCCCAGGAGATCTCCAGCCACCACCTGGAGGCTGGCAACCCCACTTGCTTCCTCCTTGTAGTGAATGAGGCAAGGGTGTGTAGCTTATTCCAGTTACATTATTTTAGAAATATCAATAAAGGAATAAATATTTTTGTAGCACTAACCGAAGCAGAGCAAAAGCACCTGGCAGGGTGGTATCCTTCAGGTCTCACAAGATTCTGAACCATATGCTGCCCTTCATTTCCCATCTCTGTAGCTTGCCTGGCCTAATTGTTAATCAAACCCTGGGAGTGAGTTTCCTACTCTTCCCTCTTCCCCATGAGGTGTCTCTCTGCTAGGGTTGCCAGCTCCATGTTGGGAAATTCTTGGAGATTTGTGAGTGGAGCCTGGGGAGGGCAAAGACGTCCATGGGGTACAATGCCATAAAGTCCACCTTCCAAAGCAGGCATTCGCCCCCCACCCCACCCCGGGGGGACTGATCTTTGTAATGTGGAAGTCAGCTCTGATTGCGGGAGATCTCTAGGCCCCACCTGGAGGTTGGCAACCCTGCTCTCTACTGGAAAAAGTAGAGTCATTCATCTTGTTTCTCTGTTTTCAACTCAAAGGTGACCAAGATGTTGGCTGTGGTGGTGATCCTCTTTGCCCTTCTGTGGATGCCGTACCGCACCTTGGTGGTGGTCAACTCCTTCATGGATCCTCCGTACCTGAACAGCTGGTTCCTCCTCTTCTGTAGGCTCTGTATCTACATGAACAGTGCTATCAACCCCATAATTTATAATGTGATGTCTCAAAAGTTTAGAGCTGCCTTCAAAAAGCTATGCAAATGTGAGCAGAAAAGAACTGAAGCCACAGCCCAATACAATGCTCCAGTCTTCTACAGCACCATGAAGGACTATTCCCACGACAGCTTGGACCATGATTTTACGGAACAAGAAGATCTCAATGGTTACCCTCCAACAGCAAGGAAAAGTAAATGTTCTAAATAAAATGTGACACGATCTTGACTTTGGTAGAAACCACTTTTTCGGAAATGTAGGAACAGCATGTCACAAGGCCTAACATTTCCCAACTCCCCCACTGCCATTTTAACACAATGTTTGTATAAGGCCAATGGGCTTGTCCTCCTTTAATGTTAATTTAGGTCAAACCTTTCAATTGGTATTGTGTGTTCGTATGGAATGTGGCAGTACAGTGGAAGTTCCTATTATATGTCATACTCAGTTACCATACAGAGAGAACTTTTGGATGCCATTCAAAAAGAACTTTCAAGGTGCATTCAGGTGCTGTCATGGTCAGCATGAAGAATGAAGAGAATGGTTTCCTTCCCACAGTGTCTCCTTGTGACTTCAGTTCGCTTTGCAGTAGGCATGTTTCTCACATTAAGCAAGGGCAGAGACTTCAAAAACAACATAAAGGTTGCCCCGCATGTTAAAGTTAGGTGCAAAATGGAGATTTTGCCATTTGATAGAAGTGGGCACATACTCCTGTGGTGGTGATGGAAAATGCCGTCAAGTCACAGCCAACTTATGGTGACCCCGTAGGGTTTTCAAGACAAGAGAAGAACAGAGGTGGTGTACCATTGCCTGCCTCTGCATCATGACCGTGGACTTCCTTGGTGGTCTCTCCTCCCTACCCTTTGGTGATCACGGATAGCAGCCTAACATAGTAATCCTAAGAAGAGTTACACCCTTCCAAGCCTCTTGAGCTTATTTAGCTATCTATTCCCCATTTTACTTCCCAATGGGGGACCCAGAGTGGATTACAACATTCTTCCCTCCTCCACTTTATTAGGGTTGCCAAACCTCCAGTCCAGCCGGGGGTTCCTCCGATTTTTGGGGCTTTAATCAGCCCCCAGCCTACTGGCTGGTGGGGGAAGCCCCACCCTCGAACATGATGTTTGTCACCCAGAAGTGATGCCATCATGTTGCCGACATCAGGGGGTTCTGCTCTAGTTTTTGTGCAAACTCTATGGTTTTGAGGGCAAAAAACCCATAGAGTTTTGCCCAAAAACTAGAGCGGAAGCCCCCCAACATCCGCAATGCAATGACGTCACTTTCGGGTGATCCCAGAATGAAGAGCAAGAAGGTTGAGTTGGGTTGGGTTGGGTTGGGAGTGGTCCCCGGAAGAACTGCCATAATTCTGCATGGCACTGATGCTGCTGGACTGGCTTGGACCATCGACAGGACAATTTTACCCTAATGAAATGATCGATACCATCTTCAGAGACCATCTTGTTGTATGGAGCACTTTATTTGTTTTTGTTGTGACTTAATAGCTTTTAATGTTTTATACTGTTTTCATGTATGGGCTTGTGCCCCCGTGTAAGCTGCCCTGAGCCCGTTCGCGGGGAGGGCGGGGTAAGAATGCAATAAATAAATAAATAAATAAATCCCAGACGGCAGCCAGGAGCCCCCCACTGGCAGCAAGGTAGGACCTGGCAACCCCACATTTTATCCTCACAAGAACATTGTAAAACAGTTGAGACTGAGAGAAAATGACTAATATAGGGGTTCCCAACCTTTTTAATTCTGTGGGCACCTTTGGAATTCTGACTCAGTAGGGTTGCCAAGTCCTTACCTTATGAAGAGCGGGGGAGTCCAGCGCTGGTCCGGGAGTCCATAGAGTTTTCCCTCGGATTATTGTGGCCCCGCCCCCAACATGCCCGATGTGATAGTGTCACTTCCGGGTGACGTGCTGACGCCGGACATGTCGCGTGCTTTGGGGGTGGGGTTCCCCCCAGGGTCCGATCCAATGGTGGTGGGTAACAGGCCTCTCGGGCGGGGGTTTCCCCGCCCCCTGGGGGAACTTGGCAAGCCTATGACACAGGGTGGCGGGCGCAACCACAAAATGGCCAGTGTGGAAGCTGGGCCACAAAATGGACACTATAGGAGGCAGAGCCAACCACACACACACAAATGAAGCCCAAGTAGGCTTGCCATTCCCCTGGGGAGGGTGCCCGTTTTAGGGGGCCCCAATCCGCAGACCCAGATCCGGCCGGTGGGTGGAAACTGCCCCCAAAGTGCTGGGATTGTGCCATCATGCCTGGCGTGATAACATTACCCAGAGGTGACATCATCACATCGGGCACGTTGCTGGGGTGACACTCTAGCACTTGGCCTAAAAACTCTATGGTACCATAGAGTTTCTGGCCAAATGCTAGAGTGTCCCCCTGGCAATGTGCCTAGCATGATGCCGTCACTTCTGGGTAATGTCATCGCACTGCGCATGCTATGCACGCACGCCTGAAGACCCCAGAAAGGAAGCTCAGTCTCCCGCCGGCAGCAGGTAGGGACCTGGCAACCCTAAGCCCAAGTGCAGGGGACGAGAGGAGTACATTTCAAAAATACAGAGGGAAAGGGGCATCAGAGAGAGAGAAGAGAACCAACACTGTAGTGGCAGCTGTCGCTGAAATGTTATTTTAATCTGCACGGCCAATCAGATCTCAGTGAGCAATCAGAAGCCCTACTTGGTGGGTGCCATGGTGCTCTGGGCACCACGTTGGGCACCCCTGGACAGGTCACCCAACGAGCTGCCACAGCAGAATGAGGGTCTGAACCTGGAGCTCCCAGATCCTCGTCCAACACTCTCCATGTTAACACTACAGTGCTCTGGATTAAAAATCCAATGGCTTCAAGAAGTATGGTAATTCTGCACAGGATTTCATTGTAGGGGACAGAATAATCAACTGGGGGATGTAGACTTAATGCACAGCTCCTCTGCCATGTGTATCAGCTCCCATGTTGCCAGGGAAGCAAAAGAGACCTCGCAGCTGTAGCTCCCTTTTTATAGGACGTCTTAAAAGCCGCTCTTGGAGTGCTCAGCCGCTGTGGCAGGCATTTCCATGAAACTTGGAAAGGTCACTGTGGCTTCTGTTCTCCTTGTTCTATTGCAACTCATGTTGCCTCCGGACAGTGGACTTGCTGGGCGATGCAAAAGGCACCACGCACTGTTTTGATTCTGCCCTGCTGTGTAATTTGTGTGGTGTTGCTGTGTATATGGGTCCGTCGGCTGCCATGATTTTCTGCACAGGCAGCTCCATCAGTGGTGGATAAAGTGTCTCCGTGACATCCTGAAAATAGCTTGTACATATTTGTAATCAAAGTGGCTCGGCATGCTTGAGGGAGTGGCAGGGCGCAGGACTTCTCCTCCTTGTTGCCGTTATAGCAGTGAAATGGATCTTGGCAAATCTGCATTCCGCCTTTACCGTGATCTCAGCAAGGAAGCTACTAAATGCAGCCCGAAGGAATCAGGGTTTGTAAACTAGGTGACGGCGGGGGGGAGAGACCCAATAATTTGTTTGTGAAAATGATTCGTCCCCTCAGAAGTCATCAGTTGTAAACTGAATGGGTGACCGAGTTTTTCTCTCTTACTGCCGACAATTTGAGCATGGCACAAGAACGGCCTGCAGGGGGTTGACTGAACAAATTGATATACTGCTAGGGTTGCCAAATGGTACTCACCTCTCCGGCGGGGGACTCCTGCGCGGCTCCCGGAGCCATAGAGTTTTCCCTTGTATGGCCGTGGCCCCTCCCCCAGCGTGCCCGGCGTCATAACGTCACTTCCTTGTGACGTGCATGCTGGGGCGGGGTTATCCCCCGGGGCCCGACTTTGGGCCAGCCAGTCTGGGAACGGGCCTCTGGGGCGGGGGGATTTCCGCCCCCCGGGGGGATTTGGCAGCCCTATATACTGCTCAAAACCCTGGTTTGGTATAGGGTTGCCATCTGTGGCCTGGGAAACCCTCAGAGATTTGGGGGCAGGCCCTGGGGAGAGTTGAGTTTGGGGAGGGGAGGGAACTCAGAGAGGATGCAATGCCATAAAGTCTGCCCTCCAAAACTGCTGTTTTCTCCAGGAGGACAGATCTCTGTGGCCTGGAGGTTAGCTGTAATTCCAGGGAAACTTCAGGCCTTCCCGGAGGTTGGCAACCCTGTAGTGGTTCAGACCACAAACCGTCCTTTCTTTATTTAAAAAAGACAAGCTTTAACTAAACGAGGTCTGTTTTGAGATGTGCTTGATGTCCATGTTGAGACTGTGCACACTTTGCCCTCACCCGAATAGCCCAGGCAAGCCGGATCTGGTCAGATCTCGGAAGCTTGGCAGGACTGACCCTGGCAAGTGCTTGGAAGGGAGACCACCAAGCAATACCAGGGCCAGGATGCGGAGGCAGGCACTCAAGCCACCTCTCTGAGAACATCCTAGCTCCACTAGGGGTCACCAGAAGTCACCGTGACTTCCAGGCTCGCAAGCACAGACACACAAACACAAAAATACCCCAAAAAAGGGGAGATTGTACACAGTTCGGGCAACAAAATAAAAATACATACATTCCCCCCCTCCCAGAGCTCAGAACACTCCCAAAGCTTGTATTTTCTTAAACACACAATTCCCTTGATGAAAGACCATCCATAGCCCAAATAGCAGTAGCCTTTTAGAGCTCATTTATCTGCTTATTTATTTATTTGTTTATAACATTTTCTTTTGAAACATTTATATCCTACCAGCCTGGTCTAGAATCAGAGGATTCTAATCTGGAAAACCGGGTTTGATTCCCCCCTCCTCCTCCACATGAAGCCTGCTGGGTGACCTTGGGCCAGCCAAAGTTCTCTCAGAACTCTTTCAACCCCACCTCCCTTACAAGGTGCCCAGTTTTTGAGGGTCATTGCTCCCTTTGTCAGATACCAACAACAATATCAGATACATCACAAGATGCCTGTTGTGGGGAGAGGAAGGGAAAGGCAATTGCGAGGCTGCTTTGAGACTCATTAAGGCAGAGAAAAGTGGGGTATAAAAACCTGCTCTTCTTATTTCCTCCTGTGACTCCAAGGTGCTTTACCCGTGTATATTACCTCACACCCCCAGCATCACTTTTGAGTTGGCCATCAATAATGTAAGTGTATTTACTTAGATATTTGTACTCCTTTTTACCTCCCCAACAGGGATCCAAAGTGGCTCTCAACATCATCTTCCCCACCTCCATTTTACACCCCACAGCAACAACCCTGTGAGGTAAGTTAGGCTGAGAGACAGTGACTGACCAGAGGTCACCCTACCAGCTTTCACAGCAGGGTGGGGATCTGAAACGGAGTCTTCCAGGTCCCAGTCCAGCACCTTATCCACTACATGATGCTGGCTAAGAGAGTAAAACACAAATCCCATTCTAAACATCATAAAAGGCATAAACCCAATAGCAGCAGGGAGTAGCAAGTGACCAAGTGTCAAAACCAGAAAAGGCATTTAAAAATTATTTTCTAAATGGCAGCAGAAGGTAATCAGGAAACAATCAACGGAAGCAAAGCTGCTGTGATCCACCCATAGCTCCCCCATAAAAAGATTCCCTCTGCCCCTCATCAACCCCCACATTTGGACCTCCTAACGTTCAGCAGAATGTACACAAGATGTTTGATGACAGCAGCCACGATCCACTGGGACCCAGCATGGCTGGCTCAGGGCCCTGGAATTCAGTACCACCAAACCCATCTTTTGGGCAACCCTGCAGGAGACCTCAGCAGAAGTCCTAGGAGAATACAAATGTTGTGTGGACCGTTCTTGGGCAACACTGATGACCTACATGGCATGGATGTGCACCGTGATTTAATAGTTGTAAATATTTGTGCTGTTCTGCTTTGTGGCTGTATCCTTTAAAAAAAGTCATTGCCTTGGATAATTTATTTCATTAAGGTAAACAAAATACAAACATTATGCTCCTTGCTCTGGCAGATACATTTTTTTTCCCCTCTGTTAAAGATAAAATTGTTCTGGGGTCAACTGACCAAAGATCTGGACCATCACTGTGACGTTCTGGTTGGGTAGCTGGTGGCACTCTCCAAGGGTGATAATTAGGATTTTAGGGAGCTTGAATTGACCCCTTGAGGAAGGCTCTGGTGTGAGATTAGAGTTGCCAGGTCCCCCCTGGCTACTGGTGGGTGGGACAGAGTTGCCAGATCCAGGCTGGGAAACTCCTGGAGATTTGGGGGTAGAACCTGGGGAGGACAGGGACCTCAGTGGGGCACAATGCCATAGAGCCCACCTTCCAAAGGAGCCATTTTCTCCAGAGGAACTGATCTCTGTAGTCTGGAGACGAGCTGTACCTCCAGGAGAACCCCAAGGTTGTCAAGTCCCCCCACCCCCAGCCACTGCCAGGTGGGGTATGCTTGCCAGATCCAGACTGGAAAACTCCTGGAGATTTGGGGGTGAAGCCTGGGGAGGTCAGGGACCTCAGTGGGGTACAGTGCCATAGAGCCCACCCTCCAACACTTCCATTTTCTCCAGGGGAACTGACCTCTGAGGTTTCAAGATGAGCTGTAATTCCGGGGGATCCCCAGGCCATGCCTGGAGGCATCACCCATATATGGTATGCATAAGCTTCCTTTGGCTGGGCAGCAAGTAGAGATCCAGGTAAAGGACATGCAGGCTCTGGCTAAAACCCTGGTACCTCCCCCCAAAGCCATTGGTGTCTCTTTGGTGGGCTGGCAAGGCAGGAGGTGACTTGAAATCCTTGCTCCAATGTCTTAGGCATGTGGCTTCCCATTGACAGTTGCTCTTGCTGGGTGTTCTGCTCATTGATTTGACAGCACATTTTAATAGGCTGCGCTGCGGGAATATATGATGAAGTAGCAGGCAAGGGAGGGGGGCTGGGAAGCATCTTGCAAGGGGCGCACTTCGTTCTTCGGCATGCACATTTTCTTTTCTGATTTTCAATGGATGTGATTATTGATTAGCAAAATAGATGTCAATCACCCCCCCCCCATTTGAAGGGCTTTGAATTCATTACAAAGCATGGGAAGAACAGAGAACCTCGGAGAAAAATTGCACACAGCAAAAATGGGTTGTTGATTACCTTATTATTGACACATCTCTCTCTATAATAATGCGGTTTTAAAGTAGCAACATTCCATGCGCTCCCATTGGCTGCAAAATGCTCTCCCTCGCCATTGGCCCATCAGCTGCCACTCAAGAGTACTTGCGTACCATTGGCCAGGTGCTGGGTCTGCTGCTTTTCCCTGCCCACTCCCCCTTCAGCCACTGTGCCTGGCTTTCTCTCTTGAGGAAGATGCTTCTCCTGCTTTCCTCCTGTGTGGGAGTAAGGTTTCCCTCAGTGGCTATTGGTAGAGGTGTAATGAAATGGCAGTTACCTGTGTTTGTTTAAAATGTTCCACCATAAGGTTTAATTGAGCTGTAGTTCGAGAGAGGGCCCTGTAGCAGTATCACTCACTAGGTTGAATGGGGCTTCCTCATCTGCTGGACTCCAATTCCAGGCTGCCCCAAGGCCAAAAAGAGCGGGAAAAGAGGGGGGAGGGGGATGGTGTTTATGCCCCTGTGGGTTCATAGTGTGGCCTTACTCCTACAGCTGTGCCTTATTCATTTAGTGTGTGTGTGTGTGTGCCATAACTGTGTAAATACTTAGATAAAATCTTTTATTTGGGCTAATAATCTGTGTTGTGCTCTGACCACATAGTCTCCCCCGCTCTGCACAATAACAAAGGGAGGGGGTAGCCCAGGGAAGCAAGGAAAGCCCAGACCCTTGGGCTGCCAACTTTCCAGGGAACCCCCAAAGATTGGGGATTCAATTTCCAAATAGGGAGATTCAGCCAGAGGGTTCTCAGTGTCCCTCTAAAAAGGCAGTGACAATTCAGTGAGTGGCGGCAGCGAACTTAAGGAGTGAGATATGCCCACAGGACAAGGGTGGGAGGTGAACAACTGAGTTGTAAACTAGAGCCCGTTTCGCCACAGTGGGCAACGAAGCTTGGTTCAGACAAAGGAAGGAAACCCTTCGCAGGCCTAACCTACTTCACAGGGGTTGTTGTGCAAGTAAAAAGGGGGAGAGGAGAATGATGTTACCTGCTTTGGTCCCCATTGCAGAGAAAGACTACTTTTCCTCCTGGGAAAACTATTATTGCCAATCTCCAATCTCCAACTGGACTGGAGATCACTCAGAATTACAACTGCTTTCCAGATGGCAGAGATCAGTTCCCCTGGAGAAAATGGTGGACTCTGTGTCCTTATATCCTGCTGAGATGCCCCCGCCCCCATGACAGCCAATGTGATATGGCAGTCAGTGCTTCAGAGTACAGTGGAGGTTGCAGGTGGGGGGGGAGATGGAAAGCTTAAGAGTGAGGGGAAAATAAAGGTAGGTTGATAATTGGCTGGGAAGGAGATAGTGTTGCCAACTCCAGGTTGGGAAATTCCTGGAGATTTAAGGGGTGGAGCCTGGAGAGGGTGGGGTTTGAGGAGGGGTGGGACCTCATACAGGTAGAATGCCATAGACTCCACCCTCCAAACAAGCCATTTCCTCATAGTGAACCATTGTTGCCAATCTCCAGGTGAGAGCTGGAGATCACTCAAAATTACAACTGTTCTTCAGGTAGCAGAGATCAGTTCCTCTGGAGAAAATAGTGGACTCAGTGTCATTATACCCTGCTGATGTCACCACAGCAAATTGACACTGAGTGCCCAAGGCTGGGGCACCCGCCCAGAGCCTCTTTCTAGAGTTCGTTGTATTTATTTCCACAACAGGCCTTATTCCTAGTTTGAAATAAAACTTGCCTCTCCAGTCCCACCAGTTTCCACCAGAGCTAAATCACACAATCAGCAACAGGGTCACTGTGGTCAGGACTATACCACTTCAGATTTTCATGATTTGCACTTCACAGCAGTAAGTTTAGAACCCATTCCCTGACATGCTAAATTTGTATATACAGGGAGTTTTATATGTGCGGGAGCATCCACACATTCCATCCCTTCCCCAAAGTTGTACAGTCATTATGCACATCCAAAGAAGTGGGATAATTTTAATGGATAGTATCAGCTTTGAAAGGCATTCTCGTCTCTGGGTGATTTGGGGGATTGCTACAAAGGAGGAGGAGGAAGAGGAGGAGGAGTTGGTTTTTATACACCACTTTTCACTACCTGAAGGAGTCTTAAAGTAGCTTACAATCACCTTCCCTTCCTCTCCCTACAACAGACACCCGGGGTGGGGGGCTGAGGGAGCTCTGAGAGAACTGAACTTGAGAGAACAGCTCTGAGAGAACTGTGACTGATCCAAGATTACCCAGATGGCTTCATGTGGAGGAGTGTGGAATCAAACCTGGTTCTCCAGATTAGAGTCCGCCATTCTTAACCACTTATTCAAGAAACAGGTCCTTGAATGCTCAGTGGTACCATGATCACTAGGGTGACTCGGGTCACCATATGCCTGCTGGAACTCCAGTGGCCGGCAGGAGAAAGATTTTTTTTTAAATCACCATAAGCAGTGGTGTGAAGTCAATTCCAGGAAAGCCTCTGTCCTCCAGCAACACAAAGGCAGCACTTCATCCAGCTCCCCAAAACTCCTCTGGTTACATCATACAAAATATAAAATGCCACTAGCAGCAGCCTGCTAGCACTGGTGAGTCACAGGGAAATGAAGTCCACCCTGGAGGTTCTGTCCATGAATGCTGAATAGCAGGGGTCATTTTGTAGAAAAAGAGCTAGGGGAGCTCATTAGCATAACTCATTAGCATATGCCACACCCCCTGACATCACCAGAAGTGTGTCATAAGGCCACACCCCCCGCCCCCAACGGTCCTGGCCGCCGCTGCCGGCCTTGCAGCTCCACTGCCGAGCCCCATGAGGGGGCCGGCGGTGGACCTGCAAGGCCAGCGGGAGTGAGAGGAAGCCCCGCGAAGGCCCTCCCTGGCCCCAGGCAGGCAGGGGTGGGGAGAGGCAGGGAGGAAGCAACTTACCCTCCCTCTTCTCCTGCCTCCTCCTGGCTGAATGAGGGCCGGAAGCGGGGTGGCCGGAAGCAGGGGGCGGGGCTTCGTCATGTGCCCCGCCCCCCGTACCTCACCTGGGGGAACTGTGATCCCCCGCATTCCCCCCCGAAATGGCCTCTGCTGAATAGAAGTCTCCTCCTGGCAGGGTTGCCGACATGGAGCTGGGAAATTCTTGGAGATTTGTGGGTGGAGTCTGAAGAGGGCGGAGTTTGGGGAGGGTGCTCAGGAGGGATGTGATGCCACATAGTCCTCCCTCTGAAGCTGCTATTGCCTCTGGGGAACTGATCCCTGTAAGTCTGGAGATCAGCTGTAATTCCAGAAGAACGCAATATCCCACCCGGAGATTGGTTACATGCATGAACACACACGTGAAGCCGCCTTACACTGAATCAGGCCATTGGTCCATCAAGATCAGGATTGTCTACTTGGACCGGCAGCTGTCCAGGAGGGTCTCAGGCAGAGGTCTTTCACATCACTTCCTATCTGGTCCTTTTAACTGAGGATGCTGGGGGTTGAACGTGGGAACCTTCTGCATCCAAAGTAGAGGCTCTTCCACTGAGCCATAGCCCCTCCCCACACCCCTCCTTCTTGGGCCATCTGTGAGCCACTCCCAGTCTTCCAAACTTCGAAGCACTGTGTGCTCCTTCCAACTGCAGTGTATTCCAGCATGATGCTCTGGTGCAGCTTGTGCTGAGACCACCTCGTCCCCAGTGCACAAGTCACAGGCTAAGAACCCTTTGTCTCTTGCCTGTTAGCTCATACCAAAGGTTTATTTACTTAATTTATAGAGCACCCTCCCCTATATATAGGGCTCAGGGTGGTGAGCAACATTTCGACAATGCATTCAACAAACCACATTTCAGTAAACACACTTGCAGTCAATTAAACCAATAACGAATCTAAGACTATTTCAGACTACTGGATGGTGCTTCAAGGACCAGTTTATGTCTTTACCCTGTGCAGGAGGAGGAATGATGGGAGAGGCCAGGTCAGTGAAAAAACCATTTGTACCTATAGCAAGCTGGCCTGCCTTTATCTGTACCTGTTAAAGGGAAGGGTTTTGGTCTCAGCAAATCTTAGTGCTGGGTTGCCTGGTGCTTTGACTTCCCACATCCCATTGTTCAAGCTTCAAGCTCATGGCATCCAGCAGCACTAATAATATTTGCCACAACCCGAATTATGTACAGTCACTCATAGGGGTGCCATGGCACCTCCTTTCCACAACAGTATGTTGAACAGCTGCTCTTTAAATAGGACAGACCTGCTTCATCCTGAACTCATCCATGGCTACCTTTGCTGGTTGTGAACTGAGCAAGGGCAGCACAGAGGGGTGTGGCTCTTATGTAGTGCACGGTGCAGAGGTAAGAACGGCCTCTGAATGTGGAGGTTCCCTTTAATCACCATGGCTCATAGCCACTGATCGACCTATCCTCCACCGCCTACACCACCCAACAGTGCAGATCTCACTGCAGTGGCCAGGTGTCATTACTGTTTTTGGAAAAGCAGAGAACAGCTATATAACTATAAGTAGCCCAAGATGCCCCTGACCTGAATGCCCCAGGCCAGCCTGATATCATCAGAAACTAAGCAGGGTCAGCCCTGGTTAGTATGTGGATGGGAGACCACCAAGGAAGTGTAGGGGTCCTATGCAGAGGCGGGCAATGCCACGCTGCCTCTGAACATCTCTTACCTCGAAAACTCTCCAGTATCGCCATAAGTCGCCTGTGACCTTACGGCACTTTCCACTACCACCAACCCAAGATGCAGACGGCATCGACACTCCAGCTGCTGTTTACTCGTTTGCTTAAAAGAAATCTAGCAAGATTAAAAATCTAGGAGACCCTCCCCCTGCTGCTCGCAGTTGATGTTCAACCAAGGCAGAGACAGCAATGAAAGCGATATGATGAAGTGTGCTGGGGCTTTTCCCGCTGCTGGCAGTTGATGTGTTTGGGGTGCTGAACAGAATCTGGCATCGATTAGGAAGATCCAAGGACAAAGGCTTCAAACATAGCTTCACATGCCTAAAGCGGAGTTGCCTGGCTGACGTTCATAGAAGAAGAGTGAAACAGAGCGCCGCTACAGCATGCTATTCTTTGGGGAGCTTTTAAAAGCAAGCCCAGTGCAGCACTCAGAAAGGGGGAAGGCAACAAACAAAACCTGACACAATTTGAAATGCCTGGAAACTCCTGATAAAAAGGCAAAGCAGGAGAGGCACATTCATCGTGACTGGAGCTCAGATTCTGAAGATCCGGCTCAGGGAACAGTCGCAGAGTGCTAAGATATTGCTCCGGGTTCTTACCGCCAAGGCTTTATTTAAACACCTTCTGATCCGAGGGAACATTGTTGAAACGAATGCATGAGAAATGAGCCAAGCTCCACTGCTTTGAAGGCAGGCCCTTTGATTCCAATGGAAATGTTTTCCATATAAGGGGCCTTCCAAATTGCTGCATGAACCAACACATTATCTCAGCACATACATATCAGAAAGTGCTGCTACTTGGTCATGATCTCAGAATAAATGAGAAGATGTGTTACCTAAGGGACCGCCTTTCCTCATATGTTCCCCCGCGAGCACTTCGGTCTGGGACGCAACATCTCCTGGCAATGCCAGGTCCCAGAGAGGCCAGGCTGGCTGCGACCAGGGCCAGGGCCTTCTCGGTGGCGGCTCCTACCTGGTGGAATGAGCTCCCAGTGGAGATCCGGGCCCTGCGGGACCTGTACAGTTCCACAGGGCCTGTAAGACGGAGCTCTTCCACCAGGCGTATGAGTAGGAACCACCACTACCATCATTATTGTCCACCTTAACCTGGCCCTGGAAGAGGGAACATCAGTGGTTCCCGGAGCGGATGATGCTGAGGAATAGAGCAGTGGAAATAGAGTAGTGAAATACGCCATCTTGTTTAGAACATCTAGAGCACTTTGTTTAGTAATTGGTTAACTGATTTTATCTGTATTGTAGTGATCTTAAATGGTTTTAAATATGTTTTATATTGGCGTATGCCTCTTTGTAAGCCGCCCTGAGCCCGCGTTGCGGGGAGGGCGGGGTATAAATTGAATTAAATAAATAAATAAATAAATAAATAAATATATAGTATGCCCCCTTCTCAGTATCTACTAGATATGGACAAACATACCTGGGCTACATTTGGGATTGCCCTCAGTATACAGAGATATTTTCCCAAAGCATTAGATGAAGATCCAACCACTTCTCCCTTGGTGAAAAAAGAGGAGGGTCTCCTTTGGCCACCACAAAGTCTCCCAAAGTCTGGGAGTCTCTAGGTGGCAGCTGAAGATCTCCCAGTATTACAAATAGTCTCTAGACAACCAAGATCAGTTACAGTTGCCAGCCTCCAGGTGGGGCCTGGGGATCTCCTGCTTTTACAGCTGATCTCCAGCTGACAGAGATCAGCTCCTCTGGAGAAAATGGGTGTTTTGAAGGGTGGAATCTATGGCATTGAGCCATGCTGAGGCCCCTCCCCTCCCCTCCCCTCCCCAAACATCACCCTTTCCCAGATCCACACCCAAAGTCTCCAGGTATTTTCCAACCCAGACCTGGCAACCCTACGAGCAGTTTCCCTGGAGAAAAAGGCTGCTTCAGAGGGTGGACTCTATGGCATTATACCCTGTTGCAGTCCCTCCCCTCCCAAGGCCCCACCCTCCTGAGGCTCCACCCCCAAAATCCCCAAGTATTTCCCACCCCAGAGTCGGCAACCCTACGTGAGGCCTGCATGGACACAAGCCATATGGGATGGGAGCTGTGGTAAGGAGGGGAATTCAATGAGACAGAGCAGAAAAGCTGACTGGATCAAACCCAAAAGCTCAACCCTCCCAACCCAGTTCTGAACCTGCCATAGGTTAGAGCATAATGGGGTTACCAAAAGCCCCCACAAGATCTCAGTTCCCAACTTTACCACCATCCACACGGCTTTTGTTGCCTCCTTGCTCCTTCGCTTCTCTGACCAGACTTTGGCAGTGAAGAGAGTGTTCTAGATGCTTCCTCTCAGATGCCAGAAAAGTTAGCATCCCAGCTGTAAGAGACGCTGAGAGAAACAGTTTTCTCAGGGTCCAGGGATGTGGAGACTACAGCACGTTCCCTACAGATTCCGGCACCTGGGAATATTATGTCTCCCAGACTTCCAAGCAGCCAAGAGAGAAGAGAGGCCTTTCAAGGCCCCAGGGCTTCCTCTCTGTTGCTGCCTGCCACTGAGCCAAAGTTGGTGCAGCAAGTATCACTAAGTCAGGTAAGTGAAGAAGGAAGGGAGTTGCAGAACAAGGGCTGGGGCGTGTCCATCTCCAGGATGATTCAGGATATGGACCTGGTAAGCATAACTGTAACGGCCCAACCTTATAAGCCAGGCACATTCATACTGCAGATGGCAGAGGTGGAGGAGAGCCCCATCTTTAGCATTCCCCAATGTAAGCAGTTGCAAGCAATAGGATAGTAGCACACTGAAGACAGGTCTGGTCACAGGGTTGCCAGTCTTCAGGTGGTGGCTGGAGATCTCCTGGAATTGCAACTGATCTGCAGATGACAGACATCAGTTCCCCTGGAGCAAATGGCCGCTTTGCAACCTGCAACCCTATCTGGTCAGTCTGCTTCTTGTAGTTTCTGTTTGTATGGAGTTTTTAATGCAAAGGTCGGAGCATTCAAACTAGATCCTTCTGCCTGAAGTCTGAAATAGGACAGCTAATGTCAATATGAGAAAGCTCATTTAATTGTAGTTGAGGCCGGGTGTCTATATGCAGCAGAATGAGGTAATGCTATTTTTTCTTAACAGGTACTTTTTATATTTGGGGAACAGCAAAACGTGACAACCACACACATCTGCTGTTTGGTACAACCCATTATATCTCTTCATTCTTCTGCATCTGCGGGGCAGAATTTAAAATTTCTTTTTTTCCTTAAATTACATTTCGGTTTCCTCAGAAACACATTCTTGCTGTTTGTCAAGAAACTGGCCTCGTTTAGCCGTTTCTTGGAATTCAAAGGTTGATTCAGGCTTTTGGGCCTCGTCAAGCTGCTGAAGGCTTCTCTCTGGGAAGTTAATGTCACGCGGACTTGCAGTTTCCAGAGGGAAAAGGGATGAGATGGAGTCACAGACAGGTGCAAGTGAGACCATGGGCCTGGTTGCTTCAAGGCCAGAGACCCAGAGGGAGTTTCACACATTCCGTCTCATTTGTACAAAGAACTCTGGGCAAGTTGCTTGACTGTGATGTCGGCAACTGAGGCACACAAGTCACATATCTTAGCAACAACACCTGATTGGCCACATGGGATCAGGCCAGCTGTGGGCAGTCTGGCATAACACAAGACCATTCATTCTAGTCTGGCACTTGGTGTTCTATCTGGACTTTGTACCTCAGTCTGGCCAGGTAACATCTGGATCAGAGGACTAAAGCCTGAATAACTATTATAGGTTAGCTACTTAGTTCTATTATTTTCTTCTCTGTTTTGCACGGCTCCTATATTTGTATACTTTTTGCACATTTCTTTTAATAAACCTTATCAATCATACTTCTGTGGTGTTATTTGGGTTTGGGGGCTTCAATTTAAAGCTGATACCTTGGCCTATTATTGGCTACAGCTACCAAAATAATTGTTTGTGGAACTCAACTAGCAAGCATCCTACATTGCAGGGCTGACTTCTTGATTGACGCCTGGTAGGGCTGGAAACTTGGTCCCGCAGTCTCTCACCTGAGGGTTAGTTTAAAGAAGACGAAGAAGACGAAGATGAAGAAGAAGAAGAGATTGGATTTATACCCCACCCTTCACTTGGAGTCTCAGAACTCCTTTCCCTTCCCTTCCCCACAACAGACACCCTGTCAGGTAGGTGGGGCTGAGAGAGCTCTGACAGAAACTGCTCTTTTCAAGAACAGCAGTGTCAGAACTACGGCTTGTCCAATGTCATCCAGCAGGTGCAAGTGGAGGAGTGGGGAATCAAACCTGTTTCTCCCAGATTAGAGGCCGCACACTTAACCACTACACCAAACTGGCTCTCAGGCTGGTGGTGCCTCGTGACCATGGGCAGTGAGGATTCACTCCACAGTTTTGTGCATTTTGCTCTTGACTTTCACCCCAAAGCCTTCTTGTGGGACATGGGGGGGGTCTGACACTGTTAAATTAACTTTTTTTGGTGATAGGGTACTTCAGTACTTGATTCATTTCCTTCAGTGTTGCATCCAACCCTTTCGTGTGTTAAAAAACCCCTCAAAACATCCCATTCTTCCTTCCTTTTCATAGATCAGACGGACTCTTTCCTCATAGCTTTTCTCCCTCTCTCCTGTCTGTGCATTGACTTTCTTCTATGTATTTCAGCTAGGGTTGCCAACTCTGGGTTGGGAAATACCTGGGGGGTGGAGCCTGGGGAGGGGCAGGGTTGGAAGCCTGGGGAAGGCAGGGTTTGGGGAGGGGGGGAGGGACCCCAGCAGGGTATATTCTCATAGATTCCACCCTCCAAAGCAGCCATTTTCTCCAGCAAAATTGGCTCATGCCATCTGGAGATCAATTGTAATTCTGGGAGATCTCCAGGCCCCACCTGGAGGCTGGCAACCCTAATTTCAACTAATATTATTTCTGCTTCTTCAAAGCTGACAAACAGGTGTGCGTGCGCATACGTGTGTACAGTTTTCATTTGATTCGGATGTTTTATTCATGCCAGAATTGTACCTGTCTTTGCACTAATCAAGCCGCCATGCAAGTCAATTGGGTTTCGGCTATAGCTGATCTGAGGGCCTAATATAGCATCCTTAATGGAAAGATTCTAGATTAGCAGAGCAGGTGCTAGATTATTTATCCCCAGGATTTATTTATTTATTTTTAAAAGCCCGAAGTTACCAATTTAGCCTATCAGGCTTGAATACGATTTCTTAACACCCACAAATTTAGTAACTAACAAGCTCCAAAATCAGCAGTCAGCATAATGTGTAAAACTCAAAAAGGAATTTAAGTTTTTTAGTTAAAATATGTTGCAGTTTGGAAGCTTTGCTGTGGGGATAGCGGAGAGAACTGGAGGCACCTCTGTCCTCGACAAGGAACGACTGGCTACCTGAAAGATCCAAGGAAACACTCAGACTAGTCCAGGTTGCCAGTTCTGGGCTGGGAAATCCCTGGGGATTTGGGGTTGGAGCCTGGGAAGGAGGGGCAGAGTTTGGGGAAGGGGAGGGACCTCAGTGGGGTATAATGAAGAAGAAGAAGAGAAGAAGAGATTGGATTTATACCCGGCCCTTCACTACCCAAAGGTGTCTCAGAGCGGCTTACAAACTCCTTTCCCTTCCCCTCCCCACAACAGACACCCTGTGAGGTAGGTGGGGCTGAGAGAGCTCTGACACAAACTGCTCTTTTTCAAGGACAGCTGTGCCAGAGCTTGTGACTGACCCAAGGTCACATCAGCAGGTGCAAGTGGAGGAGTGGGGAATCAAACCCGGTTCTTCCAGATTAGAGTCCGCACACTTAACCACTACACCAAACTGGCTCTCCACCAAAGTCCACCCTCCGAAGCTGCCATTCTCAGTTGCAATTCTGGGAGATCTCCAGGCCCCACCTAGAGACTGGCAGCCCTAAATGAAACCCTTCTCTTGCTCTCAGTTTATCTTTTCAGCCTCTGGTGTCTCTTACATGAAATCAGCAACTGAGTACTCCTAAAGCAGTCTGTTTCAATGTTCCCTCTAAGCTGTGGAGTCTTGTGAGCAAAAAATTCTACTTTGTGAGCTGTTGGCATTAAAGTTGTGAGCAAGTGACTTGGCTACGGCATAAATTGGTTTGCTCTGGAGCCATCCCTCCTGAGTGAAGACGAAAATGTGTGAGCCGGAGGCTAAAAAGCTATGAGCTAGCTCACACTAACTCAGCTTAGAGGGAACACTGGTCTGTATCTTCTTCTTCTTTTGCCATCAAGTCAAGCTGATTTCCGACGACCCCTAGTGGGGCTTGAAGGCAAGGGATGTTCAGAGGTGGCTTGCCATCACCTGCCTCTGCGCCATGACCCTGGTGTTCCTGGGAGGTCTCCCATCCAAATACTAGCCGGGGCTGGCCCTGCTTAGCTTCCGAGATCTGATGAGATCAGGCTTGCCTGGGCTATCCAGGTCAGGGCTGAATCTTGATGACTCTCGGTGCTGCAGGATTGCAGCCCAACTGCCTGAACTCCACAGCTCTGGCATAAAGCCATCAGCCGTAAAGCACACTGCTGCTGGAAAATGCAGCAAGACACAGTGATAAGGAGTGGGCTGGTAGATGATGTTGTGGTGAGAGACAGGGGCTGGTTGCTTTATGCAAGTAAAAATACCTGCCCAGCTGTTTCCAGGCTTTCCCCCAAAACCTTGTAGTCTAGATACCTGAGCAATTTGAAGAATGAAAACGGAGGTCACTGGGAACTGGCATTATCCCACTGCATTATGTGCAAGGCAGATCCTTTCCCCTGCAGTGTGGTCCCACAACCATGTACAATTCTGGCTACATTAGATAGAGTTAAGAAATTATAAATTTGGCCAAATTTTCAATACCAGATATGATGTCTGGGGGGGGGGGATGCTTATCAAAAATGTTTTTTTAACAGTTTTCAAATCTAAAATCTAAAAATGGTTAAGGCAAATGCTCAAAGTTAACTAACAAAAATGTTAGGATCTAAAATAGCCTTGGGCTATCCAAATCCCCATTTCAATGTATTGACAGGGGAGCTGATTGGATTTATAGGAGTGCAATAAGTTTCCTTCCCTACTACTTCAGTCCCCTCATAGTACGTTTTTCCCCCCAATCCTACCCCTGAGCGACAGAAACTGATTTAATAAACTGCGCTCTGAAATGCCATGTTAATGTCTATTGTCATTAAGCAAGCGTGAGCAATAAATCAAACATGTGTCACTTTTAGAGACAAAGACCTTCCTTCTTCAGAAAGAGAATGGAAGGCATCCTCAAAAAATGTCTGCAATGTTAACAGTCTAGCCATCTAAAATTATGCTGAAGGTCTCCATCAGCTGAGAGTTGCTAAGAAAGAAAGTACCGTACAATTTCAGTTTCTCTCTTCTCCCTCACTGCCCCTCTCAACTAATTAATTCAGAGTGGCAATGGGGGGGGGTTATGATAGGTGGAGGGTTGAGCAGCTAATCAGAGGAGGTGAAATCCTGCCGTGCGGACTCCACCGCCTTATCATATTAATGTAATTAGTCAAAGGTTATTTGTTTATTTTGCAGTTCCTCTGTGGAAAGAGCTCCTGGAGAGGTCTTTAATCAACAAATACTTCAGCCTGAAGTTCAACATGCTCAGAAGTGGCTCTTCAGCACTTCCCCCCCCCAAAAAAAGACCTTTCCTCTAGGCTTCATAAACCATACTCAAGATAAGGGCTTTCCAAACTTCTCTGTGGCAAGGAAAATGTCGCTTCCTGCACCCAACTTCCCCAAGTGGTGGGAAGTTTAAGGAGCTTTTCTGGGACACACTTCCTTTCAAAAAGAGTGTGGGAGATACTTGGTGGCTTTGCAGTATGCATCCACCTAGAAGCAAATTGGTCAACAGTGTCAGTCCTTGGCTGCTTTCACGCTAGCAGTGCCATGCTAAGGACTCAGGATTAGAAACAAAGATAAGAAACCACTGTGAAACAATAACTAAGCAATGTAAACAACTATAGTGACATCATCTACCACAGAAAAATCATCCATAAATTCAATAGAAAGACTTCGTGAGGTGTAACACTCAGTGCAATCATAGTCCAAAAAAGGTGCAATGAAAAATAAAGTTCACTGATGTTTAAAGTGCTCTGTGCCGCCATTTAGTCCATTCAGAATATGTAAGCTTCCACTAGAGACTTTCCCAAGTATTCCAGCTTTAGAGATGCAATAAATAGCAAATTGTTTACTTTGCAGGAGGACGGTGTGCAATTTCAGGGACACTCCCATTCCGGCTAACGAATCTTGCCAGCCTCTGGGTTCGTTCCAATCACTGCTTTACCAAAGATGGAACAGAAATTGTATATTCTATTAATGCTGTGAATTCAACTTTGTAACTTTTGAGATTGGAGAAGTTGCCCTTGTGCCTGTAAGCAGCTGTAAATGAAATTCTGTCAGCTGTGGCAAGAAATGGAGGCACAGGAAGGGAGGGACTTCAATGGTCTTTAATGTCATAGAGCCCACCTTCCAAAGCAGACACAGCGAGAGATTTCCAGCCACTGCCCAGAGGTTGGCAACCCTATAAGGACCACAGCCCACCTTTGGGCTGCTCTACTGTTTTCTACTGTTTTCAATCACTGCTCATTGCCAGTGGAACTGAAGTGATGCTTCTGCATTGCATTTACCATGGTGGGTCCTCTGTTCCTTATAAAAATCCAGCAGTGCCCATCTCCATCAGAAAGGTCGTACTGCTGTGCATGCTCAGAAGTAAGTCCTTTTTATGGAAAAAGGGGGCTTTGCTTCTCCCTGCAATTCTCCTTTTGTTCCTTGATTATTATTTTTTAGCCTAATTTATTACTTCAACTTCTCCTTTCCACTGGCCAGCTGGCCATGGTGTTCCTGAAACAATTTTCAGTTCTTGGACTGGGGAGGAAGGGAGGAAGAGTGGGAACTTAAATACCACTTTTCCATTTGCAGAGAAAGCCACACCCTTTGCAATATATTTGGTTATGGTACAATTGCAAAATCACAATCATTTTTTTAAAAAAATGAGAAAACAAAATGCTTCCTTAGTCTTTCCGCAGCAGACAGGAGCGGCTTCAAGTCACTTCCAGAGCAGGTTTTTAGGCAAAGATTAGTGCCGTTAGCAGGGGTCGTTTAGTAGAAAAAGAGCTAGGGGAACTCATTAGCATAACTCATTAGCATATGCCACACCCCCTGACATCACCGGAAGTGTGTCATAAGGCCACACCCACCACTCAGTTAGTCTTAGTCTTAAAGGTTAGTCTTAAAGGTGCTAGTCTTAAAGGTGCTATTTGAACTCTTGGACTATTTTGCAGCAACAAACTAACACAGCTAATTCCTCTTAATCTAAACCCACCACTCAGGCTCCACCCCCAAAATCTCCAAGGTATTGCCAACTCAGAGCTGGCGAGCCTATCTGATGGCACATGTGGGGGTAAACAAGCAAACCATCCATGTCAGGTAAAAAGGATAGAAGTTCAACACAATTTTATCTATTTTCAGTAACTGGTTTGTTGAGAGAAAAGCAACAACAAGCACATCAGTGAAGACCTAGTACCAGAGTGCCAAAAAGGAAAGCTGTTTGGTAATAGATGAAGTACAAAATATGTAGCTATTCACATTCCAGTTACCAGGAGTGTTCCCTCTAAGCTGAGTTAGTGTGAGCTAGCTCACAGCTTTTAAGCCTCTGGCTCACATATTTTTCTCTTCACTCAGGAAGGAGGGCTCCAGAGGCAAACTAACTGATGCAGTAGCCAAATCACTCACTCACAGCTTTAATGCCAGTGGCTCACAAAGTAGAAATTTTGCTCACAAGACTCCACAGCTTAGAAGGAACATTGACTAGGCAATTCCAGGGAGAAAAAACAGCTATAAACCAAGACCAGCTATAAACCAGAACAGCTATAAACCAAGCATGGGGGCAGATGACCACATTGCTACGGAAAATACACAGAAAATCCAGGCATTTATACTTTGTTTTCACTCCCTCCCCCCAACAATTCTGGCGGCCGCCCTGGTTTCAGCTCTCGCCGAGGCCCCGTCGAGCTT
>NW_015174320.1:417823-437685 GCF_001447785.1 Gekko japonicus | reverse complement strand
CCTCCCTGGCCCCAGGCAGGCAGGGGTGGGGAGAGGCGGGGAGGAAGCAACTTACCCTCCCTCTTCTCCTGCCTCCTCCTGGCTGAATGAGGGCCGGAAGTGGGGCAGCCAGAAGCAGGGGGCAGGGCTTCGTCGTGTGCCCCGCCCCCCCACCTCACCCGGGGGAACTGCGATCCCCCACGATCCCCCCCGAATCTACCTCTGGCCGTTAGCTATTTGCAACAATACCAGCTGGGGTTTAGAGACAGTTCCTTCCAGAGCATTGTGTGTGTGGGAAATAGGATGGAACTGATTTGAAAGCACGTTGGTTGTATTCTAAGGCATCGTCCCTTTTCAGGGCAACCAATGTGCACCAAAATAATTTCTGCTCCCACTGGTGGACCTCCTGATGGCACTGGTATTTCTGGCCACTGTGTGATACAGAATGTTGGACTGGATGGGCCTTGGCCTGATCCAACATTGGCATCTCTTATGTTCTTATGTTCTTAGACAGTCTGGATGCTTTCAGCCTGAAAATAGCCGAGTCATCTAGAAAAGCCCCCCCCCACTCCCATAATATTAGAACTCAAGGGCATCCAGTGCAGTTCATGTACAGGACAGACAAAAGGAAGAACACATGAAGCTGCCTTATACTGAATTAGACCATTGGTAGGGTTACCAGATATCCCCTTTTTAGAGGACATGTCCCCTTTTTTTGGTGTCTGTCCACTTTTGGGCTCTTTTTAAAAAAACTGATGAAAATGTCCTCTTTTGGGTTTGGAAGGTTAGGAATATTCCTAGTTAGTAGCAATGATCACAGCTTAAATAGTAGGGGTGTTTAAAATGAGATTTGTCATAGTGATCACTTATTTGAAGTCGTCAGTTGGGAAATATGTCCTCTTCTTTGCTTTTCAAAACATGGTGGTAACCCTAATCATCGGTTCGTCAAGGTCAGTATTAGCTACTCAGGCTGGCGGCAGCTCCCCAGGCTCTCAGGTCAAAGTCTTTCACGTCACCTACTACTTGATCCTTTTTGCTAAAGATGCCAAGGATTGAACCTGGGACCTTCTGCATGCCAAGCAGATGCTCTCCCACTGAGCTATGGACCCTCCCAGTGTCTTCACTCATAATTGCACTAGCTTTCAGAATCCACTGCCTCAGGATATTGTGATGGCCAGTATTTTAGTTGGCCTTAAAAAGGGTGTAGTCATTTTCATGGAGGATAAGGGCTATTAGCTTCAGTCATTAAATGGCACCTCCATGTTCAGAAGCAGTAATACTGAATAGTGGTGTTGGGGTGCAACAACAGAGAATATGCTTGCTGGCTTCTGGGTAGGGGTAAACTCTGACTGGCCACTGTGAAACAGAATGCACAGCTACTCTTGCACTCCTTTTTCATTTATAATCATGACCTGGGGTCAGACTCATAGAGCAAAGAAGAATCTAAGCTAAGTTCGAAACCCACCTTTGGAGATGATGCTACAATAATACCGGATCCTGATGTGAGGGGGACCTGGTAAATATAATTTTGCCCAAGAGGTGGATGTGGACATTTTGCCCACTAGGTGGATGTGCGTGCACACATACACAAAGAGTCTCTCCCTTCCTCCTGCAGGAAAGACCAGAATGGGGATTCCCTTGGATCCTTCATGTCCCATTAGTGCCAGCAGGGCTGCTCATCACATAAAAGTGTAGCACTTTGCTACAGAATGTAGAACGGAGGAATAGAGGGCCCACCCCAAGTGCCCCCGCAAAGCTGGAAATGAGTAATTCTTCCAAAGGCACTTACAGAGGCTATGAGGTGATCTCGAATTTCCCACTTGGAGGAAGCCCATAGGGCAGAAGCTGGGCTCCACTGCTCTCATGCTGACGTTAGGGTGATTCTGCACTGGCTTTTCCCACCACTGTTTTAGCAAACCCATATTGGAACAGAAATTCCCCCCTCCATTGCATGCCGCTTTCACTTTCTCTGATCATCAGATTTTATGGTACCCTCTGCATTTCATGCTGTTTCGCTTTCTTTGATCATCGGGTTTTATGGTACCTTCTGCATAGATTTATGGCCATTCGGGGTGCCTTTGCAGTCAGTACAGCATTGGCCTGGGTATCTGAATGTGGTTTTGAGCTGTACCTTTTCCTCAGTGTTGAGAACATGTGGAGCGAATGCCAGATGCAGAACCAGCCTTAGTCACAGGAACTGTCCAGTCCTCCTGATCCCTGATGTCAGCCCTGAGTGAAAAACTCAGGGCAAGCACCACCAGTGTGAAGCAAAAAGTCCCGGTGAGTGTTCTTGATGCACAGCCAATTTCCATTTCGTATAGAGGCTTATAGAGCAATTCCAAGCAGAGTTAACACAAGAAGGTGCCTTACTAACCAACGAACATCCCATCAAGATCAGTCTTGTCTACTCAGACTGGCAGCAGCTTTCTGGGGTCTCAGGCAGAGGTCTTCCACCTCACCTTCTATCAGATCTTTTTAATGAGAGGTGCCGGGGATTGAACCTGGGGCCTTCTGCATGCCAAGCAGATGCTCTGCCATTGAACCACTGTCCGCCCCCCCCCCCATTGCTCCCTTTTAAGCCCACAAACTGTTATGGAGTTAAGCATGAATGTGCTGCAGCCTCGACAAAGCCTTTAGATGTCAGAACGAGTGCAGAGAATTGTTAGAAGCTCAAGTAACAGTTTGAGCTTTACCTAGCAGAAGCAAGGGCTGATGATAAAAGTGAAAGTTGTTATCTGTTTTCTTGGATGTTGGGGGGGAAGGCTTTAGAAGTTTGTAACAACTTCAAGTTTGCTGAAGGTCAAAATAGAAATCTCTGAGCAACACCGACCAAATGAGAGGATCTCTGAAACGCACAGACTTTTTTTTTTTTACATGCATTCTAAAGTTGACGCAAATATACAGCGGTATGTCACAGAAGTGAAGAAGCTCAGCAAGATCTGCCAGTTTGAGGAAAGAAACCCTGATTAGAATTGTTTGCGGCATTGCAGACTATGTGTTACAAGAGAAGATGTTTCCTGAAGGAGACTTCAGCCCAGATATGACTGTCCAGCTCTGTGGGGCACCAGAAAGAGTGAAAGTACAGACAACATCTAACCGTAGGAGGAACACGCTAAACAAGAAGAAATCCAGTCAGAGAAAGTCAGTTCAAATGATGGCATCCCCTGCTGCAAATCTCAGAGCAAATGCAGAAACAATTGTAGGACGTATGGAATGTGGGATTGGTTGGCTCTGCTCCAAATTGCTTGCTGCATTTGGAGAGATCAGTCAAAATTGGTAAAGATATAGTTGCTGGAATGGAGGGGGTTGTCTCGGGGGGGGGGGTAAAGCAAGCTTCCCTTTGCCAGGGTTTATATTATCTTCTTGTGAAGAGCACAGTTCTTAGGCCTGATTTAAATATGACGAGAATAGAAATATGACTAGAGAACAGGGCTCTAGTCGGGGGGGAGCTCTCAGGTACGGAGCTCCGGAAGAGAACCTCTAGGGGGCGGGGCGGTCACGTGGTGAAGCCCCGCCCCCTTCTTTACCCCACCCTCTGCTTCGATCCTCATTCCGTTTGGGAATGAGGATGAAGCAGGAGGGTAAGTAGCCGGGCCTTCTGACACACTTCCGGTGATGTCAGGGGGTGTGGCCTTCTGTCACTTCCGGTGATGTCAGGGGGCGTGGCATATGCAAATAAGTTATGCTAATGAGTTATGCTAATGAGCTCCGGCAGCTCTTTTTCTACAACAAGACCCCTGCTAGAGAATAGAAGAAAACCCATGTCTTTGCATGTACCCAGTGTCCTGTTTAAACTGGGCCAACTGTGGGCAATTCTGCATCTAGCATTCACTCCACATTTTTTCAACTGGGAGGAAAAAGAGCAACTCAAAACCACATTCAGATACCTTGTGGCAATACCATATTGTCTGCAAAGTCACCCATGAATGGCCATAAATCTATGCAGAAGTTACCATAAAATCTGATGATCAAAGAAAGCAAAAGCAGCATGCAATGCAGAGGGGAATCTCTGTTCCAATGTGGGTTTGGTAAAACAACAGAGGGAAAAGCCAATGCAAAATTGCCGTGTGCTTGTAATCAGGCTACATATGCAATATGAGCATGCCAGCACAACACCTGCCTGGTTTGTGGCTCACTGGCCTGCTAACACTGCACTCATAATGGTGGAGATGAGATATGCTGGACAGGTGGAAAATGGCATGGATAACTTCTTCATGTGGCTCCAGGAATGGGATTTCAATGAGAGGCTTTTCTCCCCTCCCCACAGTTCAAGCACTGCCTCTGCTCTTCAAACAACATATCTACCTGCCACCGTAGCAAGGACAACTAGTTCTGCTGTAATGTGGTGATCTTCAGGAACACTATTACAACGTTATCACAATAGTCTCACAGTTCTTCTATCATGTCCACACTGATTTGGTCTCTAAAAACTCACACTCTAGCAGAATGAGCTATACTGATTTTCTTGCTTTGTTTGCCCCTTGCCATACATTTCCGGAGGGATTTCCCACCTTTCCTCCCCCTTCTTTAAAGAGCTGCTTACTGTACATTTAAAGGTTAAAAACTACTCTGAGGAGGATGGCTGCTTTGTGACATCACAGGCAGCCAGCCAATCAGCAATCTGAAATACAGCTCCTTTTGCTCCTGTCTTCCAAAAATTGTTTCTCCTGATCTTATCCCCAGGGGAAAATTGTATCTGTGACAACATGTGACAAGTGTGCTTTGCAGACTTCCCTTGCCACCAAATTATTATTCATCGTATTTCTTTCTCACCTTTCTTTCATTAAGGCACTGTACACATGATTCCTAAGAAGGCTGCCTAGACCCAATCAAGTTGAGTTTCAGCAAAGGTGCTGTATCAAGTTGCTTCCACCCATACCGTGGGACCTGTGGACGCCTGTAATGGAGAGTAGATTCATTAGGCTAAATGGAAACTCCATATTCCGTAGGGTTGCTGGGTCCTATCTGGCAGCTGGCGGGGGGGATCCTTGGTCCTCTCTGGGATCTTCTGCCATTTGTGAAGAGCACACGTGGCATGATGACATCACCTGGAAGTGATTTCATTATGTCACCAACATCACAGGGGTGATGCTCTAGTTTATGGGCAAAACTCTATGGTTTGTAGCCAATTTTACCATAGAATTTTGCCCAAAAACTAGAGTGTCACTGTGCCATGCCGGTGATGTGATGATGTCACTTCCAGGTGATGTCATCATGTTGCCTTTCAGGCCAGTTGGGGGTGGGAAGGGATTTCCCCCTGCCGGCCAGCTGGCTGGTGGTGAAGAAGCACCTGGCAAAAGCAGGGGTTCCCCACCCCCGCCGGGGTCTGGCCACCCTAAATGAAAGGGTTAGCCTTCTTGTGGGCTTCCTGAGGCATCAGGTTGGACACTGTGAGGAAAAAGATGTTTGGAGTATATGGACCTTCAGGCTGATTCAACAGGGTTCTTCATACATTATAGTTATATTGTTCCAGCAGAATTTTTTTAAAAACCAGATTTCAAAATCACAAATGTTGGACACTGAGGCAAACAAAGCTAGAGTGTCTTTGGGCTCAGTGATTCAGGAGATGGTGCATTCTACAGACAGCCACCGATAAAGTCAACTCATAGCCACTACCACCGCCACCAATGTGGTGGATAACATCGGGGTTAAGTATGGCCCGGGAAGATCTGCGTGACTGATACCACTGGATTTACCTGGTTGGGATAGGCTCTAGGATAACATCATCCCTGGAGAACTGTCTGTCTACCATCTGGCATGTATCCGGAGACCATCTTGTCTAATTGGGTACAATTGTTATTAATGTTTTTATTGCTTTTATCTGTTTTATATGTGCTTTGCCCCTTGTAAGCCACCCTGAGCCCGCTCTGTGGGGAGGGCGGGGTATAAATCTCAATAAATAAATAAATAATACGGACTTGCCTGTAAAAATCAGTGAGACATGGAAGAAATGGGAACCAGCTGGGATGCAAGTTGGAGCAACCTCCCAGTTCAGCCAGGGCTAGGCTGAGGATGTGGATGGTTCAGCAAGGAAACCGATACCATCAGTTCTTTAAAAGAAATGTTCATCTCAAGTCAACAGAGCTGGGGATTTGCTACACTTCTCCGACTCACTCAGAAATAGATCAGATTATTAGGACAGCTGCTCCGAGCCTTGTGTGCTCCCTTTCCAAAAGCCTCCTCCGTTCCAGCCTGCGGGCTGCTTCAAATACCGAGCCCCTTTTATAGGAATTGATTTGTCAGCTCCAGGCATCTGGAGGAGCTCCACTTTATGTTTCAAGCATGCACACACACACACACACAAACACACACACAGAGAAAAAGAGAGACGGTGAGAGGAATGTTATACACTCATGGGGCTGGAGGAGTGTTTTGCTTACAACTAGTGGCCAGGATTTCTTTGGAGCCACAAGACCGCACTACACACACTGCGCAGAGAGAGGTCACCGGGCGAGCTTTCGTTTCTTGCTCTGTCTGGAGAACGTCGGAGCAAATCATCTGCTGTAAATAAAACAATTATAAAATGCAGATTAAAAAAAATTAAATCTCCATCGGGACTGCTGATAAATAAAAACGAAACAGTCAAACGTAGCCCTAAATAAGATTTCTCTCTAACAGCTATGCAGCCCCCAGTCCCCACGGTTGCCCTCTTAAAAGGTAAGCTCGATTCACCTCTCTGTTCTATGTAGCTGCTATTTTATTTTTATTTTATTAGATTTATATACCGCCCTCCCCAGATGGGCTCAGGACAGTGTACAGCAGTTAAATAATACACTTTAAAATATAAAAATAACAACGTACATATAAATACCATAAAATACAATGTAGCCATAAAATGATCAGATGACCAATCGGACTCAGGCCATTGATGGACAATTGGCCAGAAAAGTTGGGCCAGAGAAGCTGGGGGGGACAGGGGGACGACGACGTCCGTTGCCTCAACCAAATGCCCGGCTGATTCATG
Organism: Gekko japonicus; assembly: GCF_001447785.1. Taxonomy (NCBI): domain Eukaryota; kingdom Metazoa; phylum Chordata; class Lepidosauria; order Squamata; family Gekkonidae; genus Gekko; species Gekko japonicus. The sequence continues at coordinate 430,742 of NW_015174320.1, read as the reverse complement.
CTCCATTCGTAGGTCTGCATTTCAGATATTGCATTTAGCCCACATCAGACCAAAAGGTGAACCTTCTTTCTCCTTTCTTTTGTGAAGCATGATGAAGGAATACTGGCTAGAAACTTACCCCAGCTATGCCGCTTGTACAAATACAAGTGCAAGGTGATGCACATTGGAGCCAAAAATCCTAAATATAAATACACATTGATGGGGTCTGAACTGGCAGAGACTGATCAAGAGAGAGATCTTGGAGTCGTAGTAGATAGCTCACTGAAAATGTCGAGACAGTGTGTGACTGCAATAAAATAGGCCAATGCTATGCTGGGGATTATTAGGAAGGGTATTGAAAACAGATCAGCCAATATCATAATGCCCCTATATAAATCAATGGTGAGACCTCATTTGGAATACTGTGTGCAGTTCTGGTCACCACACCTTAAAAAGGACATTATAGCTTTGGAAAAAGTGCAGAAAAGGGCAACTCGAATGATAAAAGGGTTGGAACACTTTCCCTATGAGGAAAGGTTAAAGCGCTTAGGGATCTTTAGCTTGGAGAAACGACGACTGAGGGGTGACATGATCGAGGTTTATAAGATTATGCATGGGGAAGAGCAGGTAGAGAAAGAGGTACTTTTCTCCCTTTCTCACAATAATTCGTGGGCACTCCATGAAACTGCTGAGCGGTCGGGTTAGAACAGATAAAAGGAAGTACTTCTTCACCCAAAGAGTGATTAACACTTGGAATTCACTGCCACAGGAAGTGGTGGCGGCTACAACCATGGACGGCTTCAAAAGGGAGTTAGATAAGCATATGGAGCAGAGGTCCATCAGTGGCTATTAGCCACAAGGTATAGATAGGGGCTCTGGAGCAAGTGATGCTCTGTCTTCTTGGTGCTTGGGGGGGGGGTCAACAGTGGGAGGGCTTCTAATGTCCTGGCCCCACTGCTGGACCTCAAAGCAGCAGAGGAAGGTGCTCATATAGACCTGGCAACAAGCCATTTTTGTGAACATGTCCATTTAATGTAACTTCTGACTGTAGCCTGTCCAGTGTTCCCTCTAAGCTGAGTTAGTGTGAGCTAGCTCACAGTTTTTTAGCCCCTGGCTCATACATTTTTGTCTTAGCTCAGGAGGATGGCTCCAGAGCAAACTAATTTATGCAGTAGCCAAATCGCTCCCTCACAACTTTAATTCCAGTAGCTCACAAGGTAGAATTTTTGCTCACAAGACTCCACAGCTTAGAGGGAGCATTGTCACTCTATCCCCCGTCCAGCATCCGCATCCCTCCCCCCCCCGTCTTTAACTCTTTTCTGTTGCATGTGAAAACCATCATGAGAAACATGCCTGTTCTCTAAGCCATGAAAGGTGATGAAAGGTACAGGCAGCTGAGACTTTGCAAAGCTAAGGAGAAAAGGTGGACTTTTAACCTTCAGAAGCACATGGAACACCCCTTGTATCAAATAGCATGGGATGTCTGTTTTTCTCAGTCCCACTCAATAAAAGATCTCTTTTCTCAAGTTTCTTTCTGCCCTCTTGAGGGCAAAGGCCGCAGGTTTATTTTAGCCAGTCACCAGCTCTAACACCATTCCTTTCCAGCCCTCTTCCATACAGTCCTGTGAGATAAAAGGTAAAGGTTTCCCTTGCTCGAAAGCCAGTCAGATCCAACTCTACAGGGCGGTGCTCGGTTTCCAAGCCGAAGAGCCAGTGCTGTCTGAAGATGGTACATAATTAATCCCGCCTTCAGGTAGGAGAATGAAAGGTAAGAGATGATGACTTGGAAACCGGGATGCCCAGGAATGAGCTGCAATGAACGCATCCTGAATCAGACCACTGGTCCGCCCCACACAGGACTCTTCTATGCTCTGAATTGTAGTGGCCGTCCAGAGTCTCAAACACTCCCCCCTCCCAGCTCTTTCTTTAGTTCTGCTGCTTGAGATCCTTTAACTGGAGATGCCAAAGACAGAACCTGGGACATTTACCATTGAGTCACAACCCCTTCCCACAATGGAAATGTAGGGTTGCCAACCTCCAGGTGGGGACTGGGTATCTCCTGGAATTACCACTGTTCTCCACACTACAGAGATGAATTCCCCTGGAGAAAATGGCAGCTTTGGATGATGGACTCTATAGCATTATACCCAGCTGAGATCCTCCAAGCCCCACCCACTCCAGGCTCCACCCCCCAAATCTCCAGGAATTTTCCAGCATGAAGTTGGCTGTCCTAAACTCATTAGGTCTGTAGGTCCTATCAGACAATATGGTCAAACAGCTATGGGAAAGCCTGAGGAACTCTAGAGTCCTTTTTGTGCTCTCCCTGTGTTATGAGAGACATTTACTTATTTAGCTGTTTCTACCCCACCTTTTCCCACAAAGGGGACCCCAAATGGCTCACAATGTTGTTCTCCCCTCTTCCATTCTGTTACCACAATCAACACCATGAGAAGCAGTTTAAGCTAAGAGAGAGTGACGGGCCACAGGTCACCCAATGAACTTCCATGGCAGAATGGGGACTTGAACCTGGGTCTCCCAGATCCTGGTTGGACACGCTGACCACTACACTCTATGGTTTTCCCTCGGATGGTCGTGGCCCCACCCCCAGCGTGCCCAGCGTGGTCGCGTCACTTCCGGGTGACGGGGTTGCTTTGAGAAGAGACAACCCCCATTGCAGATCTAGTTGTGATCACATACAACACATCCATGCTTTGTTCCTGCTTTGGTATTTCCTGCCAAATGGACATTTGGTTTACAAAGAGAATGGCCAGCTTCATCAACACTTCAATGAAGCATCCTGACACCAAGGTTTCACACCTGCCCAGATGTCTTCCTTGAGTAAGGTTTTAGATTTCAATATTGACCACTCCTTATAGGTAAACTCCCACTCCTATAGCTAACCAATAGGATTAGTTTTGGGACGGGCTAACAGGAAGGTGGGTCCACAGGTTGGAACAGTTACCTCCCACCCAATGGACCACGTATAAAAGGAAAGGACCATGCACCTGGCCCTTCCTAGCTAGCATTCCCCGCAACAACCCCTCTGCTTTATACTCCCCTTTTGTCCAGCTTGCTATCCCCAAACCCTTGTTTCTACTTTGATCCCTTGATCTGCAGTCAAGAGACCCACACGTGCTGGCAGGTTCTAGTCGTGTGTTAATTCTCCCTAGATTTCTATTTCTTCCCATCCATTCTTCATTGGAACAACCAAGCTGTGAAGACAGATAAGTATCACCCATCATCACCCTACCTGCTAATGCAACTGTATTTCTAAGGAACTTGATTGAATGTGTGAGTGCTTCAGTATTGTTTGTATGAGATTTATTCTTTAAGTAAAAGACATTTATTTTAACAACAACACCCTCGACTCCTTCTCTGATAACCCTTGGTGGGAACAGGACCTTGGTATAGTTGGCAATAACCAGTTTATAAATTGCCAATTGCTGTAAAAAAAGCAATTCGGCTAACAGCCCTTCTGCTAAACATGCAGGAGATCCCAGGTCCAACCCCTGGCATCTCCAGTTAAAAAGACAAGGTGATGAGAAAGACCTCGGCTGGGGATCCTCTCCTGGAGAGCTGCTGCCAGTCTGAGTAGGCAATACTGACCTCGATGGACTGATGATCTGTTTCAACATAAGACAGCTTCATGTGTCTCTCCCCCTATGCTCTACCATGTCAGCTTCACTCTGAGCAGGGCCTTCTGCAGATGCCAATCTGCAGATGGGCAAAACCAACAATTGTCCATACACATGGCCTTTTCTGTTGTGGCCCCTACCTTGTGGAATGGTCTACCTGAGAGGTTCAGGAAGGCTCCTGTGCTCTTGGCTTTCCACAAACTGTGTAGAACTGAATTTTTTGAGAGCTTTTCTACACAGATAATAGAGTAACCCTGTATAAAACAATTCACAAAGTGACTTAGATAAATTATTAGGGACTGTGGTCTATATTGCTGTATATAGTTTGCCGTTAACTAGGATCCCAATATGTAATTCTGCATCATTTAATGTGTTATGTTAACAATTTGCTTTGCTTCAGTTCTATTTTAAAAAAAAAATTCTGGTTGATCTTACAATCCAAACCCTATTTAATAGCTTATTGAATGTCCCATCGGGTTGATTGTATTGACTCACTCTGTAATCCGCCTTGAGTCCCAGTGACAAAGGCGGACTATAAATAATTCAAATAAATAAACAAATGTGTTCCGAAGCCATTTCATCACAGTGGCACCCATGTACTTCACTGGTAAGATCATATGAGAGCTGCCGACTGGCCTAGAGAAAAAAAATGTCCTGTCCCTTTAAGAACGGCTTAATGGGTTGTTATTTACTGGGCAGCGTTATTTCCCTCTAGGCCATGAAAAACTTCAGCTGCCAATTTCCTTACATTAAGCCTGTATTCAAGAGATAGGATATTTTTTTCTCCACATATGTTGACAACCCTACTTTTGATTCAGATTTCCTGTCTGTAAGATATCAATTGTAATGACCTTCCTGACAGGATCGTTGTTAGGAACAGATATTAAAAACCAGGAACCGCTTGCACGCAAAGTGTGGTTGCATGAATTATTGATGGAAGCATCTTGCATTCCCCCCTGGGTTGTACTTTCTTCTGTGAAAGAAATAAAAACAATACCCCACAGGATTTGGCAGAGTGTTAAGTCTTGATGAGTAATTTTTGAACAGACTATAAATACAATTACCAACTCCCTGTAGCAGAATTTTGGATTCTGGTCTGCAGGGTTCTCGGGGCCCCTTTTGAGATGCTGAAGATGCCTCTGTTCTCGTGGAACTGAATGCGCACAGCTCTCAGAATCCAGCCGTGGTGATGAGCAGAGCCTTGTGGTCCAGCAGGATACTGATGGTCCCTGAGAGGAGTTTAATTAAAGATGCAGAGATACTGATTACACTGGTCTAATTATGCAAAGCCAGCATTAATTAATGAAGCACTTGGGGAAGATGCAAGTTTTGATTTGTTGATTCTGGAAGGAAAAGTAGAACAGGGCAACTCCACGTTAGCCTTTCTCCTTTGGAAGTGCCTTTAGTTGATCTGTTTACTAATGAGAAAACAAAAAAAGTTTGGGAGAAAGTAGACGGGGAACTTGGCTCCCCTTGTTATTTTCCCACCCTCAGATGGCTCCTGGAGCTGTTGCTTGCATTGCTGGGGGAAATATACAGGTGACATACAGAGTGCCAAGGTAGAGCAGTGGGTACAATGTCCAACTAGGACTAGTGAGAGACCTGAATTCAAATTCTCATTCAGGTAACTCGCTGAGTGATTTTGATCCCAAACCCCTCCCTCCCTCCCTCCCTCCCCCCCCTCTCTCTCTCAGTCCAACCTGTCTGACAAGGTTGTTCCTGTGAGTAAAAAACAGAGGAGAACAGAACTATCTATGCATGCTGTTCTGAGCACCTTAAAAGAAGGACAGGATAAACATGGGATTGATTGAAACTCTATGGTTCCTGGGCTGGCCTAAGGCTTTTGGGTTCCCTGGGCTTGAGCACCCAAGACATCTCCCCACTCCACTGCATGGAGGCAGGAGGATAGCACACTCCCCTCCCCCTGGGTGGCAAAGAGGTACGGAGGCTATGAGGCAGCGCCTGCCCTCCTCACCCCACACGCAGAGGGTAAGCACAGAAAAGGGGTGAGATGTACGGTAGCCACACCCCCCCAATGGGGGTGGGGTTTTCCCTGCTTTCAGGGCCCCCAATCTGCCACTGCTGAGCTGGCCAGTGGGGGGCCACCCCCGAGCAGCCCCATTCCCCCTCCTCATGCTTCACCCCCAAATCTCCAGGTATTTCCCAACTCTGAGGTGGCAACCCTAGATGGCACCTCCCCTCCTGCACAGCAACCCACCCTTCTCTTCCCCCTGCATGGCACAGAGGCAACACCCACCCTCCTCACCACTCCCTGCCACTGCAAGGTGAGGCAGAGAGGGAAGGGGAAAGAGGGCCAGGGCCAGCAAGGCCCATCCCTGCCCCTACAAGGGAAGGAGGGAAAAAACAGCCTCCGCGCTGGCTTCCCACTTCTCACAGAAAACCTTAGAGTACTGAGTGGGCTGGCAGGTCAGCAGGTGAGGGCAACAGGTGGTTGCCACCCCTCCAGCTCTGGCACCCCAGGCAATTGATTATTTGCACCTAGTGGATGGGCCAGCCCTGTATGGGTCCACCGGGGTTGCCAGCTCCAGGTTGGAAAATTCCTGGATGTTTGGGGGGCAGAGCCTGGGGAGGGACCTCAGCAGGGTATAATGTCATAGAGTCCACCTTCCAAAACAGCCATTTTCTTTAGGGAAACTGATCTCTATAGCCTGGAGATCAATCAGAATTCTGGGAGATCTCCAGCCACCACCTGGAGGTTGACAACCCTACCACTAGGTAACCATTTAAGGCTGGGAAAACGGCAAAGTGGGAAAGATTAGCTTCTCCTTTCTCAGTACTGTGCCCACAGTCCAAATCAGGCCCCTTCCCCATGGCTGCTGTTGATTAATCAACCCTGCTCCACAGATCCTTTCGCAACTGACCTAGTTGGCCCTCAGACAGTTGCATTCCCATGTTTTCCCCGTCTGGATCATTCCTGACATTAACTGCTATACATACAACCCATTCAGGTGTGAACTAACACAGTACTGTGGTCACTACTAGTGCAGAAAAATGGTAAGTGATATGGCTGAAAACACTTCCTTCCAGTAGGGTTGCCAACCTCCAGGTACACCCTGGAGACCTTCCAGAATTACAACTGATTTCCAAACTACAGAGATCAGTTCCCCTGGAGAAAACAGCTGCTTTGGAGGGTGGGCTGTATGGTATTATGCTCTGCTGAACTCCCTCCTCCCCAAACCCCATCTCCCCAGGCTCCACCCCCCAAAAAATCCAGACATTTCCCAACCTGGAGTTGGCAACACTCCCTTCTAGCTGGGGCTACCAGCTGCCTGCAAAGGGGGGGGGGAAATGCCATGTTACTTCAATAGAGGCTTAGTAGGATGTACTTTATCACCATTCAATGAAAAGCTTCACCTGTCAATTTTCACACATGATGTCAGGGTTACACTGGGCAGGACATATTTCCCCCCACTTCATTGGCATCCCTATGAAAGACTTTAAATGGAGGCGACTTGATTCCAGTACTTGAGTCGTGTTAGAGTCATACAACTGTTTGTGCATTCAGTGACTTTTAGTAGTGAGTGCTGGGAATTCACCTATGAGATTGTAATGGGTACTGACAGAACTGTTCATGTAACTGACTACCCTTCCATACAGAAGATAAAGAAAAGAGTTTTATTTTGGTTGAAAAGATTATTTACATTTTTGTTGTCTTCACTCCACTGAAAAGTGTTTCGGGTGCACTGTGGTGCAGTTTTTCAAGGTTTCTCATTCTTAGGGTTACTGGCTTTTTTTGGCAGGGGGCTACTCTAACATGAGCTTCAGCCGTAGAAATTAAAGGAGGTGAAAGTTTGCCACTCACTTTGTGCCAAGCTTAAGAGCTGTATTCCAGGTTGCGGTTAAAAGTATTGGAGCAGGGCCCAGAGCTGGTGCTGCCACCAGGCATTTAGAAAGGGAAGGGGAAGAGAGGGCAAGACTGCTCTGGGTGGAGGTGAGGGGGGAGAAGAGGAGGCAAAATGTCTTGAGCTGCTATAACCTCATTTGTATGGGATCTCCGGGTCTAATTCAAGAACAAGAACTTGCAAGACAAATTGATTTAAAATAAACATTTCTTTAACTCCAGCCTTTCCACCCTAGCAGAACAATGCAACAAACCCTACACAGCTAACACACAAATACAGCGGCAGTGAATAGGAAATTGCAACGGATAGTCTCTCTGACGACCAAACTACACCTCTGGGTCTTTATCGAGCTGGGACTGGGTTTCTTGGACCGAACTCGGGTTCCATGAAGCCTAACAACAGCTGTAGGGAACGGCTTTTCTTCTTTTTAATAAAGGAGAACCCAAACGTGCTTGGAATGTCACTTCGGGGAGCAGAGAGGACTCCTGCCTCCCGCCCCAAGCCGTTTTTCCCCAGGGAAACTGTGTTAGCCAAATTGCCTTAATTTCTTAATTAACATTGGGGAAATATGATTATTAATTGTCAATAGGCAAATTAGGGAGCGAACACCATTGTATACAGAGGTCCCACCTATGTAGTAGTAACCAGAAACTGACACAGAGACTATATTCAATATAATATAAGATCTTTTTACTGGAGAATATTTATCATTCAAACAATACACAAGCATGCACACACATACAGATTCTAGGAAATAAAGATAGATCATAAGCACATTTGCATTAGCAGGACATTCATTGGTTGGGCAATATTTACCTGTCCTCATTGATTGAGCCGTTCCAATGGAAGAATGGAGGGGTTAGAAATAGAAAATGGGAAACACGTGCTCTGAACCGGCAGAACCACTTGGACTCCAGCTGCAGATCTAGAGTTTAAAGATGGAGGTAGGGTATTTGGATAGCAAGCTGGACATAAGAGGGTTAAAGCTTTGATAGGGGTCGTGGAGAGGGAGAGAGCATGTGGTCGGGTAGCACCTTTTATAATGTGGTGGGGGGGCAGGCTAGGCTGGCCACATCCCCCTGTGACACCTCCTGTTAGTCCATCCCATAAAACATACTATTGGCTGGAAGGAAAGGGGGAGGAAAGCCAGGGGTTGGTCAATATTGAGAGCTAGTAACTTTATCTGGGGACTGGCACCTGGATGAAGAGTGATTTAATCATCGGGCTAGGGCTATTGTCTCTTGATGGCCCTAGCTGGGTCGTTGATGAGTGAATGATTAGTTGCCAAGCAACTGCAGGGAGAGTCTCTTGAGTACGTGTAGAGTTGTAAGTAGCTGGAGGAGGGGGAAAGTGATACCGGAACTCTTTCTAAGGATGGTTCCGAAGGCCCAGCTCTGTCTTATGTATGGCAGTGGGCGTGCGTGAGTAATTTACCCGTGTATACAGAGGGCAGATTCAGAAACGAATGCTCCTATTTCCCAGGAATTGAGACAACACACTAGGTTTAATGAATAAATGTTGTCTTTACTAAGTATTTCTCAAGCACATGAAAAACAGATACATTCACAGATTCACTCAAGTTCCTTTAGTTCACAGTAGATACGAAAGCAAATAGTATTGAAAATAATAACTTCAACATACAATGGGGTAATACACAAAAGGATAGCGCTTATACTTATCTGAGTTCCAGTTGAGAAGAATTCTACTCATTAGAATGAACGGGAACAACAAAGTGCTACTTTAGGGATTCTAGAAACACACGGATGGTCCAGCCAAACACGTGCGAGTTCTCTGGTCGTGACTCCAGAGAACTCTTCAGGATCACCTGCAGTAGACTTAAGTTGCAGAGGTGAAGGTATATAGGAAGGATGGGTCAACATTCAGAGAACTTCTTCTTCTTCTTTTCCTTCCTTCAGTCCGTTCTCCTTTTTTTAAACAAAGGCTGTGTTTCCCTTTTTAAAACCTAGTTTTGGGGGTTGGCATAAGGCCAATCTACACCTGAAATCCGTTGCCTTTTCTATACCTATAGGGTGGAGGGTTGTGACGCTCTACCTAGAGGGGAGTGGGGCGATATTCAAATTCTAAGCCTAACTTCAATGGGGAGCCATGTGGCAAGGTGTCAAAGTTGTATTCCCATGGCAACTTTTGACTTGCAGATAGTGCCTGGTCCAGGAAGGCAATAACGGATGTGGTCCCTTTTGTGATTCCAAACCATATATGTGGGGTTACATGTTATTTCAGAAGATCTGTAATGGTGGGAGACCTGTTGTTTTTCCAAGTCTCCAAAGGCTGAGCTCAATGGCGATGGTCTTCTTTGTCCTCAAGCATGTTGGGAAGGTTTGGGGTATGCACGTGTCCATTTGCATAGGCAGCACAAGCCCTGTGCACAGCAGCTTCCAGGTTCAACAGGAAGGCAATTCCAAGACACAGCAATTCCCATATTCCACAAGCACAAATGCAAAGACATTTTACAGACAATACAGCATCAGCATAGTACAAATAATACATTTAAAAGCACACATGGTAACATTTCCCCCCTTTCATGACCTGTGTGTTAAAAATACATAGGTCATGATCATAAAGCCCATTGATCTAGACGAAGGCGGTCACTCAATGGAGGCAGCATGTGTAGCAGAAACATGCTAGGCAGGTAGAGGGGATGGCATTAGAGCGCCTCAAGCCGGGCCGTGGGATCGGCCAGCGCGTCCTTGCACCGGCGCATCCCGGCCCCCGGCCGTACTGCGCATGCTCGAGCATGCGCAGTTCGGCAAACTCCCCCTCCCATCCGACTCTTCCTCCCCAGCATCTGATCGTGCCGGGGAGTGCCGCGCCGCGGCTCGGGGGTTCGTGGGATCTTGCCGCGGCGTCTCAACTTTGGTGCGGCTCAGATTAGCCGCAGTTCAGCCGTCCTTTTCCCTGCCGTGTGGCAGGGACTTATAGTTGCCCTTTTCTGCACTTTTTCCAACGCTATAATATCCTTTTTGAGGTGTGGTGACCAGAACTGTACACAGTACTCCAAATGAGGTTCCACCATAGATTTATACAGGGGCATTATGATACTGGCTGTTTTGTTTTCAGTTCCCTTCCTAATAATCCCCAGCATAGCGTCGGTCTTTTTTATTGCAGTTGCACACTGTCTCGACATTTTCATTGAGTTATCTACTACGACTCCAAGATTTCTCTCTTGGTCAGTCTCTGCCAGTTCGGACCCCACCAATGTGTATTTATAGTTAGGATTTTTGACTCCAATGTGCATCACTTTGCACTTGGCCACATTGAAGCCCATTTGCCACGTTGACACCCACTCGCCCATCCTCGACGGATACCTTTGGAGTGCCTCACATTCCTCCCTGGTTCTCACCACCCTGAACAACTTCATGTCATCTGCAACTTTAGCCATCTCACTGCTTACTCCCAACTCCAAATAATTAATAAACAAGTTAAAAAGCATCAGACCCAGTATTGATCCCTGTGGTACCCCACTGCTTACACTGAGAAAATTTCCCATTTATACTCACTTTCTGTTTCCTATTAATTACCAGTTTTTGATCCACAAGAGGACTTGTCCTTTTATCCTATGACTATTGAGCTTACTTAGGAGCCTTTGATGAGGAACTTTATCAAAAGCTTTCGGGAGGTCAAGGTAAACAACATCTAGTGGGTCCCCCTTGTCCACATGTTCACTCCCTCAAAGAGCACTAACAGGTTAGTGAGATAAGATCTTCCCTTACAGAACCCATGCTGAGTCTGCCTCAATAGTTTTTGTTCATCAATGTGCATACTAATTCTTTCCTTAATAGCAGTTTCCACTAACGTACCCAGTATCGACGTCAGACTGACTGGCCTCTAATTTCCCCTATCTCCTCTGAAACCCTTTTTAAAGATGGGAGTGACAATAGTTACCTTCCAGTCCTCAGATTTTAATTAAAGATTACATATTTTTGTCAGGAGATCCACAAGGGGCTCCTTCCCTAGTCAGCAGTTCTTGGGGGTACTACTGGCACTAGCTTTTGCCAGACTAATTTAACACCTTTATTGGGTGCAGAAAGCTTGATGAATACAAAATTTCCTGACCAATGCTATTTCAGCAATGTCATACTGGAATTCGCCTTTGAAGATGCACTGTGGAAGAATGGTGCAAAGCGGATATTGGAGCAAAAAAAAAAAAGACATCAGGGGCCTGGGCAGGATCATGGGCCATGGTTTGCCATGAGAATTGTACAATTGTGAGAATTTAATTCAAAAACATAAGCCATGTAATTCCTATCATTAAGATCAACCAAACAATACAAAACAGTATGCAAATGTTCACATTTTCCATGACACTTGCACCAAAATCCAAAAGAGGGTGGAGGGGGGGAAAAGATGCCACAGGTACGGCCTGAAATAACTTACGCATTATTCCAGGTGTCCCCAACCTTTTTGAGACTGCATGCACCTTTGGAACTGTGCAATAGCATGGTAGGTGCAGCCACAAAATGGCTGTCACAAGATGGCAGCAGGAGGAGGCAGAACCAGCCACAAAATGGCTGCTGCAACTTACCTTCAGCCACACATTAAAGATCTTTGTGTTGTGGTGGCAGCTGCTGCCAAAGCAATTTTAAAAAAATCTGCCTAACCAAAGTACTCTCCAATGGCCAATCAGAAGTGTTGCTAGGCAAAGCCCCACCTTGGCCCACCCACTTTCTAAAAACATTTGGTGGGTGCCCAGAAAGGTATTGACTGGCACCATGGGGCACAGGGACACCACATTGGGGGGCTCTGCATTATTATTTGGATTGGTTCTAATGAAAGGTATTACAGGGGCTGTGTTTTGTTTTTGCAGCCATCGGTGGAACCTTTTTCTACTGGTGAGAATGAAGCTTTTTGAGATGTTGGGACAGTTTTATTTCTTTTATTTATTGGTTTCCTTCCTTTATCATCTGCCTTTCTTGTTGCAACTCAGTGGGTGCGTTCAGACGGGGCATTTGTAACGGAATAGGTGCCGGTTGCAATCGGTGTACTTACCGGCGTTCAGACGTAGAACATCTGCCTTCCGTCCCTAACCGTTACAAAGCCCTTTAAACCGTTGCACTCTGCCACTAGGTCCCCAAGTGGTGGTATACTGAGTGCAATGGTTGCTTTCGATGTCCCCCCCGTCTGATCGCTCTCCACCATTGCAAAGCTACTTCCGTTTGGAAGCCCGAGGCTTCCTGTTTTCGCCCGCCATTTTTTTAAAAGGATGGCGATATTCGCTTGGGCGAAGCTTCGCCCTGGCATTTGTTTAAAAAAGAAAAGAAAAGGGCCTTACTTTAGTTTCGGAGGTGTCCGGGACCTCAGGGAGGCTACTTTGCTCTTTAAACTTTAAAGGTTAAAGTCTTTACCTTTAAAGTTTAAATGTAAGACTGTTGTTGTTTTTTTGCGGGGCTGGGAGACAGATCTCTGTTCCTTCTCTGCTCTCTG
>NW_015174320.1:416319-416509 GCF_001447785.1 Gekko japonicus | reverse complement strand
CCTACCTGGACCGTGATGATCTAGCCACAGTGATCCACGCGACGGTCACCTCGAGGTTAGACCACTGCAACGCTCTCTACATGGGGCTGCCTTTGTCGCAAATCCGGAGGCTGCAACTGGTGCAGAATGCTGCAGCCAGGCTGTTAACGGGTCTCTCTAGGAGGGACCATATTCAGCCTGTGCTGAAAGC
>NW_015174320.1:384664-416246 GCF_001447785.1 Gekko japonicus | reverse complement strand
CCCAAGAGCGCTACGGTCGGGGGCCCAAAACCTTCTAACTATACCGGGCCCCAAGGAGGCTAAGTTGGTCGTCACGAGGGCTAGGGCTTTCTCGGTGGCGGCCCCTACCTGGTGGAATGAGCTCCCGGAGGAGATCCGGGCCCTGCGGGATCTGGGGCAATTCCGAAGGGGCTGTAAGACGGTGCTCTTTGATACGGGGGCCCCCCCCCCCCCCCCCCCCCCCCGCTGTATAACATCAATGTGGGGGGGGAGGGCCCTAGGAGATTAGGAACATCTGATTATAACATCTTTTATACTATGCCTACGAAGGGATGTTTGATATGTGGTGCCCTCTCTGATGTTGTAGTATGGATGCTGAGTAGTTCGAGCACTTTATTATCTATTTAGGTTTTTAAATTGTATATTATGGTTTTAAATTGTATTATAGTACTCTATGTTTTGTGAGCAAGTTTTTGCCATGTAAGCCGCCCTGAGCCCTACGGGGGAGGGCGGGATATAAATTTAACAATAAATAAATAAATAAATAAATATAAAGCCATAGACTCCACCCTCCAAACCAACTATTCCCTTCTGGGGAACCATCATTGCCAATCTCCAGGTGAGGACTGGAGATCACTCAAAATTACATCAGTTCCTCTGGAGAAAATGGTGGACTCAGTGTCATTATACCCTGCTGAGGTTGCCACAGCAAATTGACACTGAGTGTCCAAGCCCGGGGCACCCGCCCAGAGCCTCTTTCTAGAGGTCGTTGTATTTATTTCCACAACGGGCCTTTTTCCTAGTGGAATTATAAAAGCAACATAGTAAAGACCAGGATATCGCATATAATAAACAATGCAATAAAACTGGGTCACACCATTAGAGAACAGCAAAATATAATTCATCCTATAAACAGGTAGTAATGATAACATCCAGGAAAAAATATTGTACAGGGGGTGGGGGAGTAAACGGTCTAAAGATTTCACAGACAACTATAGTTCCAGTCAGTGAGCAAAGTTTATTGTGACAATGACACTTTTATGCCCACTTGGGTAGTCTTTCTAAGATAGGCTGCTTAAACTCTGCCAGCACAGAAAAAGAAAAGTGATTTGAATTCCTGTGGTGTAATGCATCAAGCCTCTGACCCTCTGGAAGTCTACACAATAAATCCAGCAGGGGGCGGGGTGAGGAAAATAAAGCCTTCTCTCATCCTTTTGTTGAACTGGCAAGAGAAGGAGAGGATTCCTTTTCAGTACCTATTAAGGCTATTACCCAGCGTTACTGCAAAAAAAAGATGGCAATTGTGTGGCTGGCAGATGCCTTCATCTCTGGGGAGCAGATTCTTCACCCGGCTTTTGTCAGGACAGGTTTGGCTTGAGAGGAAGATCTTGTCTGTGACCCACACCCCTCCCCTAAAGAAATTTCAAACTGTTAAAAGGAGCGAGAATTGTTGAGAAGTAAAGTAATGTTTTTGTGCTCTTTTGTTTGCGGGAAGCAAAAGTTTAAGAAGGCCGTTTTCATCAAAAGAAGGGACACATGAGCTTGCGCTCTAATGGGGAAAATGATCTTTACTGGAAATTGCTTTTGTCTGTTTCACACAGCTCAGGGCCTGGCCTAAAGGGTGCTGTAAGGATCCTCAGATCCCAAGCTTCTATTAACCACAATAAAATACCGGGTTTCTTGGCTTCATGGCTGGAAAAGTAAGCTTGGAAATAGCTTCATGAATATCCATAGTCAAAGCTGCTTAAACCTACTTCGTAATGGAACTGTTCCATATTTTTCTGTACTCCCCACAGTTTCTAGTTCTGTGACTAACATGACAGAATGAAAGTTTGGCATGGGATGCTAGATTTTTTTAGTTGCCAAGCGTTTTTTACCTGGGAGAACATTAAACATGTGACTCTCCCCGTCTGCAGTCTGAAGTGAAACAGTTTATTCTACCACATCTTTCTGGTGTATGTGTAGACCAGGTTTTAGATTGGGGTTTAATTGAGATTGTCTGTAATGTATTCAGATGCTGCCCTGAATGCATTAGGAGGTATGTGAATCCTCCCATAGAGAAGCCATGCAAAGCTTCAAGCTTCGGCAGGGATTCGCGCCGAAAAGTATTGTGGCCAATCAGATTTGAATGTATGTAAGCGGGACCGCTTATGATTGGTCGTTCATGCACACAACCTGATAGGTTGGTTTAATGTACAGTAGGTGTGGCTACATTAGCCCGGAGTGTTTAAATACCGAGCAGCTGAAATGGACAAGCTGTTCGGGCTATGAGGAGTTGTACCGTGTCAGAAGAAGTCGATTGAAGAGCTGAATAAACTTGAGTTTTGCTGAATCACTCTCTGACTATTATTGTTAAGCACGGACTTAACAATTGGCGACGAGGATGGGATCCAGGAGCGGGTAGGCAGCCCCGCTGGTCCCGACCCAACGACGGACAACCAAGAGCAGCAGCTCGCCGTGGCAGAGCAGCGACAGGCACCACCAGCACCGGTGGCAGCGATCGCAGCTATGGCCAATAGCCCGAAGTTCGAGGCATTCGAACCAGCGACCGAGGACTGGGACGCCTACCTGCTGAGGTTCGGGTTCCACCTCGAAGCGAACGACATCACCACGGAGGAGAAGAAGCGAGCCACCCTCCTGAGCTCTTGTGGCAAGAGCGTGTTCGATGTCGCCAGGTCTCTGGTGGCACCAGCGGACATCGGAACAGTGCCGTTCAAAGAGCTGACGGAGAAGTTGAAGGCACACTTCTCCCCGCAACCGTCGGAGATCGCTAGCCGGCACGCGTTCTTCAAGAGGAACCAAGCGCCCAACGAGACGGTGTCCGATTTTGTAGCGGCTCTACGTAAAGCGGCCAGACCGTGTAACTTCGCCGACGTAGAGGAGGCCCTGCGAGACAGGCTGGTGTGTGGCATGCGGGACGAGCGTCTGCAGCAGCGCCTGTTCGCAAAGGCGAAATTGACCTGGGCCGACGCCTACAATGAAGCCATCGCAGCGGAGACAGCGGACAAATCGACCCGTGAGGTGCGTCAGCGTCTGGCTGCAACAGAGCTACGCGTTCACCACCAGGGGTCCGAAGGAGAGCGTGAGGGCGCGGCTGAAGACGTCTGCGCTGTGAAAGGGCCTGCGAACCAGCGGACCCAAGTGAGGACTTCGCCCACTCCTCCTTGCACCGGCTGTGGCGGCAAGCACTCCAGAGAAAGCTGCTGGACCAAGGACGTCGACTGCAGAGCATGCGGAAGGCGGGGCCACATCGCTCGTGCTTGCAGAGCGCCAAAAGTTTCAACGCCCTCAAACAAGCCCAGGAAGCAACGTTCCCGAGCCGCACAACATGAAACCAGCTGTCAGGTCGTACGATCAAGCGCACCTTCGGTCCAACGAATCGGAGGCACCGGCAAGATCAACGTGACGGTCCATCTAGACGGCGTTCCGTGTGGCATGGAGGTCGACTCGGGATCGTCGGTGACCGTGATTTCGTCCAAGTCGTGGCAGCAGTTGTTCCCCACCAGGAGTCGTCGCCGGCTGAAGCCAGCAGACACACAAGTGTCCGACTTCCAGGGCAAGCGTATACCTCTGGCAGGGAGGGATACGTTTGAAGTTGAGTTTAAGGGGAAGCGGGCGACCCTTTCATTGTTGGTGGCTGAGGGGGACAGAGTGAATTTGCTGGGGCTTGACTGGTTTGAACCGTTGGGAATTGCTATTTCTGGCATTAATAGTGTAACGAAGAATAAATGGGCTGTACTGTATAAAGAATTTACTGATGTGTTTGGGGGTGGCCTGGGAAAATATACGGGACCCCCAGTAGCGTTTGAACTTGCTCCTGCCGTGAGGCCAGTTCGCCTCAAGTATAGGAAGGTTCCTATTCCTCTTAAGCCCAGAATTGAAGCAGAGCTGGACAAGCTCATCGAGCAGGGCGTGTTAGAGCCAGTTCCCTTCAGTCGGTGGGAGACCCCCATTGTGACCCCTGTTAAGCCGGACGGGTCAGTACGCATCTGTGCTGACTACAAATGCACCATAAATCGGGCATTGCAGCAGCACTCGTACCCAGTACCGGTAATTAGCCATGTCTTGGCATCGTTGGGGGGGGGAAAGGTCTTTGCGAAGTTCGACTTGGCCCAGGCTTACCAGCAGCTCCCCGTGACCAAGGAAGCTGCTGAAGCACAGACCATTGTGACACACAGGGGGGCGTTCAAAGTAAACAGGCTCCAATTTGGTGTGAACGTGGCCCCAGGGATTTTTCAGGGCCTCATGGAAGGGCTGTTGAGGGGGGTACCAGGGACGGTCCCTTATTTTGATGACGTTCTCATTGCTGGGAGATCCGATGAGGAACTTATGCACAGGGTCAGAGAAGTGCTCAAGCGTTTCAGTAAGGCCGGATTGAAAGTAAAACAATCCAAATGTTTGATAGGGGTGGATAGCGTGGAATTCCTGGGGTTCAGAGTGGACCAAAATGGCGTACACCCCACAGACGAGAAGGTGAGAGCTATCAAAAATGCCCCTTGCCCCGTGAATAAAAAAGAGCTGCAAGCCTTCCTCGGGCTGCTCAATTTTTATCACGCCTTTCTCCCCCACAAGGCGTCCGTGGCGGCACCTTTGCATGCGCTCCTTCACAAGGACGCAAAATGGCGGTGGGGTGCTGAGCAAAAAAAGGCATTTGAAGGGGTAAAGTCGTTGTTATCATCAAACGCGGTGTTGACCCATTACGATGACCAGAAATTGTTGGTCTTGGCCGCAGATGCCTCTCCTTATGGGGTGGGGGCGGTATTAAGTCATGTAATGGAAGACGGGCGGGAGGCCCCCGTCGCGTTTTATTCAAAGTCCCTGAGTGAAACTGAAAAGAACTATGCCCAGATCGATAAAGAGGGACTGGCGCTCGTTTCTGCAGTAAAGAAATTCCACGATTTCTTGTATGGCAGACATTTCCTACTTGTGACGGACCACAAGCCGCTGCTTGGAATCTTTGCCCCGGACCGGCAACTTCCAAATATAATGTCTGCCAGAATGCTCCGTTGGGCCTTGTTTTTGTCGGCCTATGACTATGACCTGGAGCACCGGCCGGGCAAGGCCATCGGACATGCGGACGCATTAAGTCGTTGCCCGCTGCCCGGCCGAGATTTGGACCCTGCACCAACGGCCTCTGTGTTGGCCATCGAAGAACTGCCGCAAGCACCCATCACCTCCAAGGACATTGCCGCTGCGTCGGCTAAGGACAGTGTAATTGCGAGAGTTCTTAACTGGGTTTGGAGGGGGTGGCCGATGGGTGCTATGGAGCCGGAATTTCGCATGTACAAAGCGCGCCAAAACGAGCTGTCTGTGTCTAAGGGCTGTTTACTGTGGGGAAACCGGGTGGTGGTGCCTCACTGCCTCAGACAAAAAGTGCTGAAATCACTCCATGAGGGCCATCCAGGCATGGTCCACATGAAGGCACTGGCCCGTGGTTATGTGTGGTGGCCCGGGCTTGATGCGGAAATCGAGGATTGGGTCAGAGTGTGTGAGCCCTGTCAGCAGGCTAGGCCTGAGCCGTCAACCGCCACTCCGCAGCGTTGGGAGTCGGCGGGAAAACCTTGGTCGAGGCTCCACCTAGATTTTGCGGGGCCAGTTCAGGGACAAATGTTCCTTATTATTGTTGATGCGTATACGAAATGGTTGGAGGTTGCGCACATGCATTCCACCACTTCCGGGTCTGTCATCAATGTGCTGCGGCGCCTGTTTGCGACCCATGGTATACCCGATGTATTGGTCAGTGATAACGGGACGCAATTTACATCTATGGAGTTTGAAAAATTTCTGGCTGATAACGGAATCAGGCAGATTACATCGGCCCCATTCCACCCGGCTTCGAATGGCCAGGCGGAAAGAATGGTAAGAACCACCAAAGAAGCACTGAGTAAATTGGTTTATGGTGACTGGGGGGTAAAGCTAGCTTCGTTCTTGCTCAGACAGCATGTTACCCCTTGTTCAGCAACTGGCCGCAGTCCGGCCGAAATGCTGATGGGCCGGAGGCTGGCAACCCTATTAGATAGGTTGCACCCGGACCTGAATGACCTTAAACCACCACAGCAGAGTGAACAAACGAAGGTACGCATATATGAGAAAGATGACAAGGTGTATGCGAGAAATTATGCCAGTGGTCACTTGTGGCTCCCAGCCACTATTGTTGAAACTGTTGGGTCCAGAATGTATGTGGTACGACTTGCTGATGGTCGCAAGTGGCGTAGGCACGTAGACCAGTTGAGGCAACGGTGGGCGACTGACCGACCCAACGCGTTGCCAACTGAGTCAATAGACCCCGAGGACCTTCCGAGACCTCCCCCGGAGGCGAGTGCTGACAGGCCTGAGGGCACCAGCACTGTTCCAGAGGCAGGGCAGACCCCTACTCTCGAACCGAACGTAACGGATGGAAGTGTTCCTGACTCTGCAGTCCCAGAGTCGAACGAAGTGCCACTGATGGAAATGTGCCCTGAGCCTAGTCCACCTAGGAGGTCTCAGAGAACGAGAAGAGCACCTTCCTACCTAAGTGATTATGATTGTTCGTAGTTGTTTTTGCTTAGGGGGGAGGGATTTGTAATGTATTCAGATGCTGCCCTGAATGCATTAGGAGGTATGTGAATCCTCCCATAGAGAAGCCATGCAAAGCTTCAAGCTTCGGCAGGGATTCGCGCCGAAAAGTATTGTGGCCAATCAGATTTGAATGTATGTAAGCGGGACCGCTTATGATTGGTCGTTCATGCACACAACCTGATAGGTTGGTTTAATGTACAGTAGGTGTGGCTACATTAGCCCGGAGTGTTTAAATACCGAGCAGCTGAAATGGACAAGCTGTTCGGGCTATGAGGAGTTGTACCGTGTCAGAAGAAGTCGATTGAAAGAGCTGAATAAACTTGAGTTTTGCTGAATCACTCTCTGACTATTATTGTTAAGCACGGACTTAACATTGTCAGATTAGAATCTGGGAATCCCCACTTGTGCCATGGAAGCTCACTGGGTGTCCTTGGGCCAGTCACTTACTTTCAGCCTAAACTACTTCAGAAGCTGGTGAGGATAAAATGGAGGCGAGAATGATGTAAGCCACTTTGGGTCCCCCAAACTGGGAAGAATACTGTCAACTGGAAAAGGGAATAATAGCTCTTTTATGTCAGAAAGAGACAATTTCATTTTAAAAATTCTGAATTTTTACCTACAAGGGCAGGAACTGAAGGACTTGTTCTTTCTTTTTAATGGACATGCAAATAGATGATTTAAAAAAACATTTTGTTTTGGCTAACGACCTAATAATTAGGTTTCTGCCACCTAATAATCATAATAAAAAGACAAATTATTTTTGAAAAACACTAGAGAACACAATACCTTGGTCCTTTAAATCACAAAGAAAATAAGAGGCTGAAATACTGGGTACCTTTTAAAATGAACATTAACTTAGAGACAATTGTCTGAGGGAGGCTGATAGGTTCCACATCATTGTACATCACCAGAAAATGTCTTCTGGGTACATGGCAGTGGTTTGAAAAAAGAGCCAATTCCTATGCAAGGTCTCATTGGGCAAGGGACTGAACATCACAGTAATTCCAGTCTATGCCCCAACCACTGATGCAGAAGAGGCTGAAATGGACCGGTTCTAAGAAGACCTACAACACCTCCTAGAATTAACACCAAAAGAAGATGTCCTCCTCATCATAGGGGACTGGAATGCTAAAATAGGAAGTCAAAAGCTAACTGACAATAACAGACAAGTTTGGCCTTGGAGAACAAAATGCTAATAGAGTTTTGACAAGAGAACATGCTGGTCATAGCGAACACCCTTTTCCAACAATCTAAGAGGTGACAGATCGCTTGTTTGAAGTAGTTGGGAAATATGTCCTCTTTTGTGCTTTTCATAATATGGTAACCCTAGCTGTCCTCATGAATTTTTAAAATTATGGATTTATCGTAGTAATACAGAAGCATTAAAAAAAACTGCTCCAAAGGGCACAGTTACAGGCCTATTGCTATATCCAGGCGGGCAGACATGTTGGTCTGAAGCAGAACAAAGTTTGAGTCCAGTGGCACCTTTAAGACCAACAAAGTTTTATTCAAGCTATGAGCTTCCATGTGCGTGCACACTTCCTCAGATACACTGAAATGGAACTTACCTGTCCATACACATAGGCAAAAGTTGAGCAGTAAATTATCATACAACATAACGAAGATATTTATCAGAATCAGGAATAACAAGCTTGGTTTATATGGTTACCATTTAACATAATGAAGATGTTTTAACAGATGCAAAAACCAAACAGAGATAACAAGTTAAGTCCTATTGCTAGTCATTGATCAATTTTGTTCAACTCAATGGGAATACCAGTATTTAACAGGCTGAACTGCTTTTGAGAACTGATGGGTGTATTCAGTCAGGGCACATCTCATCACATACGTTTTTATTTCAACAGTTTCATGAAAGAGAATGTACCTTCACAGAACCAGGTAGACTCAAATCTTGCCCAGTGTTTGGCCACATAGTCAGAAATGTCAGGATGGTTCTGGGCAAATACGGGTCTCCAAAATTCCAGGGGTACCATGTCTTCTTGTTGGGCATAGTTAGCTTTCAGCTTAGTCAGTTCCCCTTGAAACAACCCCAATGAGGGGGCAGATGCTTGTCAGTAGTTCTTCATAACACCCCAGTTTCATGTACAATTATAGTGGAATTAGACTTGAACAGCTCAGAAAATGTTTTGCTAAACATCTCAGATGGGCTGCATTGTGGGGGGTCAGCATTTGGCTCATGGGTCACATATTGGACAGCCTCACTGTAAGTGGCAAGTGGCTGTACTTTAATGACAATATACACTAATATTCAGGTGTTGTTGTTGTTCAGTCACACAGTCCAGTCCGACTCTTCGCGACCCCATGGACCAGATCCCGCCAGGCCTTCCTGTCTTCTGCCGTCCTCTGAAGTTTGCTCAACTTCATGTTCGTTGCATCTATGACACTGTCTAACCATCTCATCCTTTGCTGTCCCTGTCTTCTTTGACCTTCAATCTTTCCCAGCATCAGGGTCTTCTCCAGTGAGTGCTCCCTTCTCATTTTGGTAGCCAAAGTATTTGAGCTTCAGTTTCATTATCTGGCCTTCCAGGGAACAGTCAGGGTTGATTTCTTTTAGGATTGACTGATTTGATCTTCTTGCAGTCCAAGGGACTCTCAAGAGTCTTCTCCAGCACCATAGTTCAAAAGAATCTATTCTTCGGCGCTTGGCCTTCCTTATAGTCCAACTCTCGCAGCCATACATGACTACTGGGAATACCATTGCTTTGACCATGCGGACTTTTGTTGGCAGGGTGATGTCTCTACTTTTTATCATGCTGTTTAGGTTCGCCATCGCTTTCCTCCCAAGGAGCAGGCGTCTTTTAATTTCATGGCTGCAGTCACAGTCTGCGGTGATCTGGGATCCCAGGAACGTGAAGTCTGTCACTACTTCCACGATGTACGATGTGCTAAAAGGACAATGCTGTAGATTATTTTCCCTGACCGGAAAAAAAGTGTACCTAGGGATGAATTTTATCTCAAATCTTTGTTAGAGGACTGTACAAACTGAAAGAGAATAGATCTATCAATGCCTGTTTATTATCATGGCTGAAACTTCCATGCTCAGAGACAGTGTAACTCTGAATACAGATTGGAGGGGCAGTAGCAGCGGCAGATATTTTCCTCCTTTCATTTCTTCTTGGATTTTCTTTGTGAGAAACAGGATGCTGGACTAGATGGTCTAATCCACTGGGGTTTTTCTTATGTAAGCTATGCTCCATTTTTTAAACTATCCACACAATGGAAGTAAACATGAGAGGGGCGAATCAATTCAGTTAAGAAGATTAATTCTTACCACTCCCTTCCTGTACACCTCTTTGATATCACAAAGTCTTCTGTTTGTATTATTTTTTCTTTTCTTCCTCCATTTCTCTTGCCTTGATGCTGCCTTTCTGGGAGCCAGTGATAAACACAAGGCAACCATGAGGATCACAAATAGATAGATAGGTTGTCTTAGCAACCCTTCCATTAGACAATATCCCCTCATGCAGGCTAGATACCAAGGTGATAGCCTCTTTGCAAATCCCAAAGGTAATTCCAGCCTCAATTGGACAGGGCTCTAACCTTAACTCTGCCCTATGAGATGAGTTAGCAAAAGATCCATTGATTCAGTAACCAAATTCATAACTCATTCATTAATTGAAACAAAAAGCCATACACAATTCCCAATGGAGTCTTGTGCAACCTGTTTAGGATTCTTATGCAATTTAATTTGAAACCCCACTAGTGCCTTGGATCTTCTGGGTGTATCATAATTCATGCCCATAGAAGTTCCTAAAATGTTTTACCTATGTGGATGTTGTTGCTAGAAGCTCTTAAAAATCTAAAGAAAAAGCATCACCACCATCCTCCATGTAGATCCATGGGCAAACTGGAAAACATGTGCATAGATGGGATATATTCTCGATTGCAGCACACAGTGTAGCCCAGAGGCACTGACTTAATCTAGGGTAGCCCCAACAGCAGGGGCACCCCACTTTCTAACCTGAGCCAGAGACCCACAAACTCAGGCCAAGGAAGGCACTCCTGGCCTGAAACACAGAGCTAGCCACAGCTCTCGAAAACGGCCTCCATTTTCAGGTGACAACAAGGCAGCTCTCAGAGCAAACCTCCAGTCTCCCCCCCAAAAAAAAAGTTATGCATATGAAACAATGGGTTCCACCAGGCAAAGTATCTGCATTTCCATTAAGCTATTCAGTGGCCACCTGGCGAATAGCCCTTCTGTCTCCAGAACTTCACCCAGCCCTTTTGTGTGCACCTATGTCTATGTGAAAATCCTTTGTCTTCACAAACTGTCTTTCCTGCTCCTTCCCTCAGGATACCGAGATGAACTAATCATACATCCAGATATTTAGCAATCCTTCCTGACACTAATCAGAGACCCATCTCCCACCTTTTGTATAAAATTGGGAACCTAATCAACCTGCCCTAGCAGGACCATTAGTGATCATCAAATCCATTCAACCAGCTCCTGTACAGTCAGCCCACACCTGGCTAATCCCATCATAGCTATTGTGAATCCAGACTCTGCCTCACTGAGACCTCATTGGTCACACCTAGGTCTTGCCCCTCCTGATGTCACACCCCCTGGGACTCATCATTGGTCCAGATAATCTTTTGTCTTCACCTGGGACAAGCCCCTCAAGGCCTCCCATTGGTCTGCATTGTTTCCCAATGTCTATATCCTCCATAGCACATGGCCTCAGATTGTGGCTCTGCCCTGATGCCAACTAGCAGTCCACCCCCAAACTGGCAGTCACTGATGGCACAATTTAAGTATAGTTTTGTCCCTTTCCCATAGTTTTGAAACTTGGGGGCACCCAGTGAAGTTGTTGGGAAATAGGTTTGGGACATACAAAAAGAAATATTTATTTACTCGGTGAGTAATAATTATGTGGAATTCACTGCCAGGGGAAGTAGGGACGGCCACAAACATAGGGGATTTAAAAGGGGAAAGGGGATTTGACAGATTCATGGAGGAGAGGTCCATCAGTGACTACTAGCCATGGTGACTGAAGGGCGCTCCCATCTACAGAGGCAACAAACCTCTGAATACCAGTGCAGGAGGCAGCAACAGGGGAGGGTCTTGGTTTCTATGCCTTGTTTGTTTGGCTCTCCAGGGCATCTGGTTGGCTACTCTGTGACTAGATGGATCCAGGACTAGATCTGATCCAGGAGGCTTTGCCGAGTTTTTATGGACTTCTCCCCCTTTGGTACAAGTATGACACTGTTTCCTACACTTTCAGTTTAGCACTAACACCTCACCAGTAGTAAGGAGACTGCTATCTTGATACAGCCACTTTCACACATCAGGCTTACATCTCTTTGGTCTGAACTCTGCTTGTAATGCAAATGTCAGGCATACCTTGCTTAGAATGTATCTTCATTTTTGTGTTTTTCATCCATGTTCTATCCTGCATTAGCCCCATTCACACATAGCACAAATAGTGTGAGATTCATAAATGGACTTTCTAGTCTCAACCTAAATTGGATGCGTGATTGCACATTGTAGCAGAGGTCAGATCTGTTCCTTTGGGTCCGTTCAGACATTCAACATCTTTGCACAACACATTTCAGTGCATACAACACTACACTGGTGTGGTGTAGTGGATAAAGTGTTGGACTAGGATCTGGGGAGACCCGGGTTTGAATCCCTCCTTCTACCATGGAAGCTTGTTGGGTGATCTCGGGCTTGTCACAAACTCTCAGCCTGGCCTACCTCCCAGGGTTGTCGTGCAAGACGAGAGGAGGGGATAAGAATGTTCTAAGCCGCTCTGAGTCAAGACTGGGGAGAAAAACAGGATATAAATAAATAAATGCATGTGTGCATCCAAGGGTGTAGACTTTCCAATTTCCCGGGGGGGGCTGGGGCTGGACCAGAGGCATTGCTTTGCTAGGAGCAAGGGTGGCTCCCGGGGGAGGCTGAGTACCTTCCTGAAAATTTCGGCGGGGGCTCACGCCCCGTCGCCCCCACGAAGATTACGCCTATGTGTGCATCGACTCTACCAATAGTCAGGGAGGGAAGGTGGATTAAAATAGCCCAGGAAGCAAGCCATGCTGAGGAACTCTTGTGGTGCTGTGAGCCAGCACTGCAGGGGCCATGCAGCTGAGGCCCATCAGGGAGTGATGCCAGTGACAGGCATGGTTCTTGGTTGCCTCCTCCCGCACTGCTGCCAGGTAATTTGGCACCAATAATCATGGTCCCTGAAGGGTCTCAACCAAGTGGCCCCATCAGTGCTGGCCAATCTGCTGCTTGCTCCTGGCTGTCAGTGGCCCTCCAGGGCAGCAATCCACCAACAACTTCCCTGAAAAGCAAAATGGCCAGTCCACCCCTTGTCAACCATGCAAATGCAAGAGATGACCCAGAACACAGATACCCAAAATGCAACTGCCAGGAACTGATTGAAAAAATGGACCATCTCAAAATCTTTCTTTATTACAGCTATGCCCTGCTGTATCTCAGAGGAGCTTACAGAGAGTTCCCGAGTGGTATTTTATCAAAGCCACTTTCAAGGCCAGATCTGCTGTTCAGCAGTAGAACTGAGTCATGTGCAAAGTAGTTCTGTGTTTATGGAAGATCCAGGTCTCTTAACACACTCTCCATATTAATGCCTCTCTGGAGACTGACAGATGCAACAAGAGGAGAAGGTCTTGAATGCCTGAAGTATTCCTTTCTCTTTTAAATTCTTGTATAAAACACGCACACAGAGAGAGACACAGCAGCCTATGGTGGAGTGGTACACACTTGAGGTTTGCTGAATATAATCTTGCCAGTTTATTAGTGCATTTAAAAAATATCTAAAATCCAGGAGGATAATTGCATTCTGCATACCATAAAGCCTTCTTTACAGTTTCAGCTAAGGAAGCTATTTTCTGTTTTCATTCCTAGTAGCAGCTGTGCTGTGCTGTAGCAGTATTGATCGCCTGCTCCAGCCCGCTTTGGAGAAGGGGGCCTGATTGTCAGAGATGGGTGACGATCCATGGGTGTGAATAAAGTTTGTCTGAAAGAGAAGTGCTTTCAGATGCTCAGAGAGAAAAGAATTAGGATTGTGTAAGAACCCATTTATGATCTCAGACCATGTTCCCAGCAGGTGAAATGCAGCCAGAGCATCTGATTTGCTAATAAGCTCTGGAGATGCTTTGAGACGGAAGTAAAGGAATACAGGAGTGGTGCTTTATGCCTACGCTCGACCGATTGCTACTTTATTCATTGCCAGTGCAGAAGGGAGCCCTTCCTCTGGCAAATCAGATGCTCCGATCAGTGCAGTGCTTCTAGATCATCAAAAGTAGGTATTACAACCAAGTTGCTTTTCGAACTCACTTAATCCGAATAGATCAGAGAAGCCAAGCAGCAAAGACAGAAGCAATAATACAAAAAAAAAAAATCCCCATAAATGCAAATGAAACACAGGTTCTGATGAAATGGAGAAGGCAAGGTGTTCAGATGTTCAGACAGAGCTTGTATTCATCTCACAATACTAGATTCTCTGGCACAGAGAAGGCTAATTGGTGTGTATCAGAGAGACGCCATCATTCATTACTAGATTCATGCCATTGAATGTATAGTAGTTTCAGCTTCAGGTGGGTTTTCCACATCAAAGCCTTTTGCCCCATGGGGAATAGTATGCGGGCTGTCTTCAGTCCCAGGTGAGTCATGCAAATCCACAAGGGCAGCCTTGTGTCAAAGCGAAAGTCATCTCTTAGAGAAAGCAGACTAAGGCAGTATCGGACATTGATGAAAATAGACAAGACGAGAGATGCATCGTACACAAATACGGAGAAATGCCTGCAAAACATTCATTGGTATAGCTTGTGACTTGGTATAGAGACCTGGGAGTTACAGAAAAAAGCAGGTCACCAACTTTCTCCACTGGAGTCTGTGGGGAATACAAGTGAGGAAGAGAAAGAAAGATGGAGAACGAGGCCAGAAGGAGATCATTGCCCACCCACTCAGCAATTGCAGTCATGGACCCCATTCCCAAGGATGATGGCAAACAGGGAAGCTGACCCATCCTGAGCTGGTCACTGCAGAGGGAGGGCATGGTCTTGGGATCCTGACTGCTCTGTTCTGGAAGTGGTGGTTCTGAACCCCCAGGAGATTCCTGGCTCTGGCGTTCTACCATGCTGGCACAGAGAACATGGGGCTGTGGCCGGGATGCACACACTACCCCACCTGGAGCCAACAGGAGATGAAAAGTATCTGGTTCGGGTTGGCTCATCTGAGAGAGATGAGGGGGTACCTGTTGCTTTTCTACAAGGAGGTGGATTGAAATTGTCCACAGAGGCCATGGCTAGTGACATGGACTGCCGGACAACGTCTCGAGATGGCAAGAGGAAGGATGCAGGCTTAACTTGTAAAGGAAATTACAGCTGTTTCTATACAAATGCTAGAAGTGTCAGAGGTAAAATGGGGGAGTTGGAGTGCTTGGTGTTGGATGGAAAAATAGACATTGTGGGTATTTCAGAAACTTGGTGGGATGAGGAAAATCAGTGGGACACAGTGATTCCCGGTTATATATTATATCGGAAGGATGGGGGGGAAGGGTTGGAGGTGGGGTGGCTCTGTATGTCAGAGAGGGTATAAAGTCTAGAAAGATTGAGAGGCTAAGTGAAGTGGATTCGCTTCTGGAAGTTCTATGGGTTGAAATAGGGGGGCCAAAAGGAAACTTAACACTGGGAGTTTGCTATCGCCCACCAGATCAAAAGATAGAGGAGGATTATAAAATGATGAATGCCTTAAAGATAGCAGCTAGACAAAAACACTGTGTCGTAATAGGTGATTTTAACTACCCACACATTGATTGGGTCAATATGTGTTCTAGTCGGGAAAAAGAGATTGAGTTTCTAGACACTCTAAATGACTGTGCTATGGAGCAGATGGTCACGGAACCTACCAGGGGAGAGGCGATCCTTGATTTGGTCCTAAGTAACACTCAAGACCTGGTGAGAGATGTAAAAGTGATTGCACCGCTTGGAAACAGTGATCATAATGTTGTTGAGTTCATCATTTGTACAAATAGAGAATTGGCCAAAAAGACTCACACAACCATTTTTAACTTTAAAAGGGGTAATTTCTCTGATATGAGGGGACACGTGGGGAGGAAACTGAAAGGAAAAGTAGAAAGGGTCAAAACAATTGGGGAAGCTTGGGATCTATTTAAAACTACGATCCTAGAAGCTCAAAAAATATATATTCCGCAGGTTAGGAAAGGCACAAACAGGTATAGGAAAAAGCCTGCATGGTTAACAAACAGAGTAATGGAGGCTGTAAAAAGTAAAAAGAATTCCTTTAAGCAGTGGAAAGCTAGTCACAGTGAGGCTGATAAAACGGAACACAGGCTATGGCAAATAAAATGCAAGTCTGAGGTCAGGCAGGCAAAAAGGGAATATGAGGAGCATATAGCAAAAAACGTAAAAACCAACAATAAAACTTTCTTCAAATACATTAGAAACAGGAAACCAGCCAGGGAGGCAGTGGGGCCCTTGGACGACCAAGGGGTAAAAGGAGTATTGAAGGATGATAGGGAAATGGCTGAGAAGCTAAATGCATTTTTTGCCTCCGTCTTCACTGTGGAAGATGAGAAGTGCTTGCCCACTCCAGAACCACTGATTTCAGGAGGGGTGTTGGAAGACCTGAGTCAGATTGAGGTGATGAGAGAGGAGGTCCTAAAACTGATAGACAACTTAAAAACTGAAAAATCACCAGGCCCAGATGGCATACATCCGAGAGTTCTGAAAGAACTCAAATGTGAACTTGTAGATCTCCTGACAAAGATATGTAATCTTTCCTTAAAATCTGCCTCCATTCCTGAGGATTGGAAGGTAGCTAATGTCACTCCCATCTTTAAAAAGGGTTCCAGAGGAGATCCGGGAAATTACAGGCCAGTCAGTCTGACGTCGATACCGGGTAAATTGGTGGAAACCATTATTAAGGAAAGAATTAGTAGGCACATAGATGAACAAAACCTATTGAGGCAGACTCAGCACGGTTTCTGTAAGGGAAGATCTTGTCTCACTAACCTGTTAGTGTTCTTTGAGGGGGTGAACAAACATGTGGACAAGGGGGATCCAATAGATATTATTTACCTTGACTTCCAGAAAGCTTTTGATAAAGTTCCTCATCAAAGGCTCCTAAGTAAGCTCAAAAATCATGGGATAGAAGGACAAGTCCTTTTATGGATCAAAAACTGGCTAGTTCATAGAAAACAGAGAGTGAGTGTAGGTGGGCAATTTTCTCAGTGGAGGGTGGTAAGCAGTGGGGTACCGCAGGGATCAGTACTTGGTCCACTGCTTTTTAACTTGTTCATTAATGATTTGGAGATGGGAGTAAGCAGTGAAGTGGCTAAATTTGCGGATGATACAAAGTTGTTCAGGGTGGTGAAAACCAGTGAGGATTGTGAGGCACTCCAAGGGGATCTGTCAAGGATGGGCGAGTGGGCGTCAACATGGCAAATGGGGTTCAATGTGGCCAAGTGCAAGGTGATGCACATTGGAGCCAAAAATCCTAAATATAAATACACATTGATGGGGTCTGAACTGGCAGAGACTGATCAAGAGAGAGATCTTGGAGTTGTAGTGGATAACTCACTGAAAATGTTGAGACAGTGTGTGACTGCAATAAAGAAGGCCAATGCTATGCTGGGGATTATTAGGAAGGGTATTGTAAACAGATCAGCCAATATCATAATGCCCCTATATAAATCAATGGTGAGACCTCATTTGGAATACTGTGTGCAGTTCTGGTCACCACACCTTAAAAAGGATATTATAGCTTTGGAAAAAGTGCAGAAAAGTGCAAATCGAATGATAAAAGGGTTGGAACACTTTCCCTATGAGGAAAGGTTAAAGCGCTTAGGGCTCTTTAGCTTGGAGAAAAGACGACTGAGGGGTGACATGATCAAAGTTTATAAGATCATGCATGGGAAAGAGCAGGTAGAAGTACTTTTCTCCCTTTCTCACAATACAAGAACTCGTGGGCACTCCATGAAACTGCAGAGCGGTCGGGTTAGAACGGATATAAGGAAGTACTTCTTCACCCAAAGAGTGATTAACACTTGGAATTCACTGCCACAGGAAGTGGTGGTGGCTACAAGCATGGACGGCTTCAAAAGGGAATTAGATAAGCATATGGAGCAGAGGTCCATCAGTGGATATTAGCCACAAGGTATAGATAGGGGCTCTGGGGCAAGTAATGCTCTGTCTTCTTGGTGCTTGGGGGGGGGGGTCAACAGTGGGAGCGCTTCTAATGTCCTGGCCCCACTGGTGGACCTCCTGATGGCACCTGGTATTTCTGGCCACTGTGTGACAGAGTGTTGGACTGGATGGGCCTTTGGCCTGATCCAACATTGGCGTCTCTTATGTTCTTATGTTCTTATTTCACCCCCAACTAAAATTTTCATTAAGAACCTAGATTCAGATTTGGAACATGACCATTTCTGTTTAAAGAACATGAGTTTGCTTTTTGGAAAACATCTGTTTAAAAGAACCAATCCCCTTTAGCTACTTTGACTCTCTTATGTTCTTATGTTCTTATTTCCCCCCCAACTAAAATTTTCATTAAGAACCTAGATTCAGATTTGGAACATGACCATTTCTGTTTAAAGAACATGAGTTTGCTTTTTGGAAAACATCTGTTTAAAAGAACCAATCCCCTTTAGCTACTTTGACTGCAAGCATGGCAGTGTGTTCAAAGTGATGGTTGATTGCTTCAGCCTACAGGCTGGAGCGCCCCCATGTATTTTGTTCTGCCTTCCCTCTGTAGAATGACTGGGGATGGGGGGGTGGTCTTAACATGCCTGGAAATGCTATGGCTCTACCTAGGAATGAAGGCTGGTTATGGACACTGAGAGAAAATTATTGCACCTTCCAAAGCCCAAGGGAGCTCCAATGGCCTCAGAGAACCTTGAATCCCAAGGCAGGGCAGGACTGTGGAACCATCCCTTCTGCATCCATATGGCCCATGATGTGTACTTTGGTACCAGGTGGTTGTCTCAGCTGTAGTCAAACTCGATACATCTGGACAAGTCCTTGTTGTGCATTCTCCATCTGCTGCCTCTAAACTGGGATGAGTACTATGGATTTCTCGCAGGTCTTTGAAACTGTTAAACACAATAGCAGCTCTGAAGCATTGTACATGCAGAAAGTGTGAGTGTAAAGTGCCATCAAGTCACAGCTTTCTATCATCTGCAGCTGGTTCCCAACATCACTTCCAGGGACTTAGCTACTGTGACCCATGCCATGGTCACTTCCAGACTATTGTAAGTCGCTTTACATGGGGCTGCTCTTGAACTTGACCCAGAAACTGCAGCTAGTGCAGAATGTGGAGGCACATATGCTGATGGCGATGCCTGTGTGGGCTCGCATTCAGCCAGTGCTGCACCAACTGCACTGGCTGCCAATAGAGCACCAGATCCAGTTCAGGTTCTGTTAACTTTCAAAGCCCTCTGCGGCCAGGGACCTGCGTGTCTTCGGGATCGCCTCTCCCCATACGCGCCCCACAGAGCATTGCACTCAACTGACCAACACCTACTGGTTGTCCCCAGCCCCAAGGATGTCCGGCAGCTAGCCTCAACCAGGGCTTTCTCAGCCCTGGCCCCAACCTGGTGGAACAAGCTCCCACTCGAAATCAGGGCTCTGTGGGATTTGTTACAATTCTGCAGGGCCTGTAAAATGGAAATGTTCTGCCGGGCTTTCGGCCGAGGCGGCAAACATCCAAAATCCATCTCTGGCCTCCCCAACTGAAATCACTGGCTTCTGATCAGCCTAAACTGAGCATAGCAAACCAGGCTTTGCAGTGGTTGTTTTATTATTGTTTTAAAATGTTTTTAATTATCTAACTTATATGTTACTGTTGTCGTCATGAATCTGTGTGACCTCGTAACCCACCCTGAGGCCGATTTCTATCCCATGGGGAGGGCGGGATAGAAATTGAAATAAATAGATAAATAAATGAGAAGCAGAGGTGGTTCGCCATTGTCTTCCTCTGCAGAGCCTTCCTTGGTGGTCTCCCTTCCAAGTAATGACCCTGCTTGGCTTCCTAGATCTGACGAGATTGGTCCACATCATGCCACCACCCCTCCCATATGCAGAATGCGGTACAGAAAAATGCTAAGTACCACGATAGCAAAACCAGAAGGCGTAAAACACTTAAAGTAAAGATTAATTTAAAAAGCAGGGGAAATGTGGTGTCAATCTTCCCTTCAAAACAAACCGTGTATGCTCCTTTCACCTAAAGGGATCCCAAATTCTAACTCGAAATGCACCAGCTTTAGGTAAAGGTAAAGGTTCCTTTGTTTGAAAGCCAGTCGAATCCGACTCTAGGGTTGTGGTGCTCATCTCCATTTCAAAGCCGAAGAGCCAGCGCTGTCCGAAGATGTTTCCGTGGTCATGTGGCCGGCATGACTAAACACCAAGGTGCACGGAACGCTGTTACCTTCCCACCGAAGTGGTACCTATTTATCTACTTGCAATTTCTTGCTTTCAAACTGCTAGGTTGGCAGGAGCTGGAACTAGAGATGGGAGCTCACTCCATCATGCGGCACCCGGGTCTCAAACTGCTGAACTACTGACCTTCCACAGCCTGCAGTTCAGCATCTTAACCACTTGAGCCACCGCAGCTTTAGACAAATGCATAAAGCTGCAAAGATCAATAGCAGAATATTGGCTTTCTGGTCTCAGGTTTAGAGAGGTTTTTGGTATTGGGGATCACATGATGCTCTTATACAAAGTGGGTTTTCGTTTAGGCTTTCCTATAGTCTTGTCATTGATGGGGGATCAAAAATGGAATAAACCCTGCTACCCTAAGCAGAGTTGCATCATTCAGTGTTCAAGGAAGTCAGTGGTCTTAGTATGGTGTAACTCTGCTTAGAGTGGCACTGATAGTGGACTGTCCCAAGCACCTGAAATGCTGATGGAGACTGAAGCAAGTCCTGGCCTTGCGAGATGCATGCAGAGACAGCTGAACAGCAACCGTTTTTTTGGGGGGCGGGGTGGTGGTGGGAGTTTCTAGTACAGGAATGATTAGAGCTGGAGCTTTGCATTCTGCAATCGCATCTCGTTTCCAGCAGAGGGTTCCACAGCACAAATTCATTATTGGGCTACTGTGGAAGGTAATGGCTGGCAGGGCTGACTTTCTACCCTTGAGCTATTTTACAGCCTCTCTTCTACTCCATTGCACCTGGTATTTCTGGACTGGAATCTCTCTAGAGTATTAACCATGGAATCTTATCCTTGCCGTATCATCTCACAGTGATCAGTGGGAGGGGGGAGGGGGAACTCTCCTATGTTCCTTCATTGGTCACCTCAAATTCCCTACCTTGTTTTAGGATGAAGTCTCCTTTCCAGCCAAGGAAGGCTGCAAGTTATGCGAGCCTGTTATTTGTGATCTTGACGGAGGCAGCTGCACACCCTTGCTTCATCCTCTATATACCACCTACTCAAAGCCCTTGACTGAAATCACTATTTTGAATGCTATTCAAGTGCCCCCTCTTGGTAGGAAAGTGTGCTTCAAGATGGCACTGTTTGTCAATTTTCAGCTGAACTGAAGTTATGGATGATTCCGATTTAACCATCAGCCATTTAAACTCGTAGAATCTCGTAGAAAAAAATGGTGTGGCCTTTATAGTCAACAAGAGAGTGCAAAAGTCAGTACTGGGATACAATCTCAATGACAGAATGATTTTGGTCCGATTCCAAGGCAAACCATTCAACATCACAGTAATCCAAGTCTATGCCCCAACCACTGATGCAGAAGAGGCTGAAGTGGACCGGTTCTATGAAGACCTACAACACCTCCTAGAACTAACACCAAAAAATGATGTCCTCATCATCACAGGGGACTGGAATGCTAAAGTAGGAAGTCAAAAGGTAACCGGAATAACAGACAAGTTTGGCCTTGGAAAGCAAAATGAAGCAGGGCAAAGGTTAACAGAGTTTTGTCAAGAGAACACACTGGTCATAGCGAACACCCTTTTCCAACAACCTAAGAGGCGACTCTACACATGGACATCATTAGATGGGCAACACCGAAATCAGATTGACTATATAATTTGCAGTCAAAGATGGGAGAAGCTCTATCCAGTCAGTAAAAACAAGACCTGGAGCCGACTGTGGTTCAGATCATGAGCTACTCATTGCAAAATTCAGACTTAAACTGAAGAAAATCAGGAAAACCACGAGGCCATTCAGGTTTGACCTAGATCGCATCCCTGATGAATATACAGTAGAGGTGAAGAATAGATTTAAGGGTCTAGATTTGATAGATAGAATGCCTGAAGAACTATGGACGGAGGTTCGTGACATTGTACAGGAGGCAGCAATCACCACCATCCCAAAGAAAAAGAAATGCAAGAAAGCAAAGTGGCTGTCTGATGAGGTTTTACAAATAGCAGAGGAAAGAAGGAAAGCGAAAGGCAAAGGCGAAAAGGAAAGATTTAGCCAACTGAATGCAGATTTCCAGAGAACAGCAAGGAGAGATAAGGAGGCCTTCCTGAATGAACAATGCAAAGTAATAGAGGAAAACAATAGAATGGGAAGGACTAGAGATCTCTTCAAGAAAATTGGAGAAATCAAGGGAGCGTTCCAGGCAAAGCTGGCCATGATAAAGGACAAAAACGGTAGGGACCTAACAGAAGCAGAAGAGATTAGGAAAAGATGGCAAGAATACACAGAAGAACTATACAAGAAAGACCTCGATGTTCTTGACAACCATGACGGTGTAATCACTGACCTCAAGCCAGACATCCTGGAATGTCAAGTTAAATGGGCCTTAGAAAGCATTACTAACAACAAAGCTAGTGGAGGTGATGGTATTCCAGCTGAGCTATTCAAAGTCTTAAAAGATGATGCTGTTAAAGTGCTGAACTCAATTTAAGCTTGCACACACTTAAAAGGACATAGAAAGCTGCCTTATACTGAATCACCTCTGACTAGCAGCCATTTCCCCAGAGTGCCAGGCACAGAACAGTCTCCTCAAAACCTGTTGTCTGAGATTATTTAACTGGAGAAGCCAGGGTTTGAGCTTGAGACTTTCTGCATGCAGTATGTAACAAGCTCCATTCTGTTAGCTTTCCATCCAGACAATTTTGAGGGTCAGATCTGCTTAGAAGACAAGAAGTAGAACTGCATCAATTGCCGTCAGGAAGATTCTATTTTTACATCCAAATGGAGTTCAGGGTGTCTACAGTTAGCTAACTTGAACACTGAGTTCTGTTTAGGAACTGACATTCTCATCCAAGTTTCCCTGAGTGAAAATTAGGTCTTGCACCTGGGACTGACCTGCCTCTGGTTAGTTGTAACAGCTAGAGCTGTGAACTGACAGTGCATAGTATAGACTATAAAAGAGGTGCTGTGGCTCAGTGGAAGATAATCAGTTTTGCATGCA
This sequence comes from Gekko japonicus, assembly GCF_001447785.1. Classification (NCBI taxonomy): domain Eukaryota; kingdom Metazoa; phylum Chordata; class Lepidosauria; order Squamata; family Gekkonidae; genus Gekko; species Gekko japonicus. The sequence goes on along the minus strand of NW_015174320.1, from coordinate 393,331 downwards.
AAAGGTCCTAAATTCAATTCCTGGCTCCTGTTAAAAAGATCAGGTAGTGGGTGATGTCAAAAAACCTGAGACCCCCCCCCCCAAGAGCATTATTGCCAGTCCGAGAAGGCAATAATGACATTGACAGACCAATGGTATGGCTCCATATAAGGCAACTTCATGTGTATGTATTCAACTATTAGAGCACATCAGCTCTTGTAAAGTGGGAAGGAAGCTGTAAGTGGCTATTGGGGAGGCCAAAGCAGCCAGCTATGGCTCTCGCCAGCCACAGATCTTTCATCTGGGACTGGGACCCAATCCATCCCCCCACTGGAATAACAGTAAGGGATAGTCTTTCTCAATCCAGAGAGAAGGTCTTTGGGGACATCAGCAGCCAACAGATCAATCCTCTCCTCCTTTCCTGTTTGTATGTTTGAAAATACTGAGCTCTAACTTATAACTTGGGGCATCCTGAAGATGGCAAACATTCCCACTATCTCACCCGTCTTCATAATTAGCAGTGTGCAATAGCCTGGCCTACAAACATCCAAGTCTCCTAAAGTGTGATCCCAACAAGCTAAGCACTATTAAGTCCTACAGATTTCAGTGAAAGAGAGTTCAGTATTTCTTAACAGTCCCACTGAAATCTATGGGCCTTAACTGTGCTTAAGTCTGTGTGGATTGTGCTCAAATTCGCGGCTTGTGACCTTCATTTTGTAAGTTTCAGTAGAGGGCAAACAGTTTAAGCTTTAAAAATGTCGAAAAACACAAAAACCATTTTCTTCCCTTCATCTAAAAATACACAACTGGTCACGTGAGCAAAATAATGTTTTATTATTGCACATAATCCAGCAGAACAACTGATGGAAGCTCCTGGACAATATTACGCAAATTGTCATATACTTTTTTTAAAACACTTGTGATTCAGGTATGTTGGTGGTAAAGATAAATACACTTATTTTTCTGTAAGACCTGGAAAAAATTAACAACAAAATGCTATTTTTGAAGGCATGCAAACTTGAGGTAAACCTGTCCCTGCTCACCCTAGGAATAAAAAAAACCCCTCCAAAACTTGTACACACATTTGCATTGATCCAGCAGCTCCTTGTGGACATAGGCACTATAAGGTATACCCAGCTCCCCCCCCCTTGCTGCACAAGCTTTCCTCTTCCCTTTAAATGAGGCCACAACTCATGCTTGCACCTCTATATGTGTGAAAGCATTTCCTTCACTAAAATTAATGGAAAAGTTCATATGTTCAGAAATTCCTTGTATGTACACACATGGCTCTGGATTTGCGATATAGTTGCACACTTTTTATTTTTGCTATTGTGCTAAATGTATGCTTGGAATTATAGGCTTGGGTTCAGATTAGACTTTCTGGCGAGCACAAGGATTTCCACTGAGGAGCACAATTTTCCAGCCTCCTCCCTCCCATGGCTGCACAAAATTGGAAGAGAGGGGGACACCCCCCCCCCAGGAACAAGATTTAAGGGCCGTTTCAGGCTACCATAGAACGGGAAGGCAGGAAAAGGATGCTGCATGAGTGGAAATCTTTGTGCCCGTGGAAACATTAGTTTGGATCCAACCTGGGGGGGGGGAATAGAAACTTCCTTTAAAAACAAACACACACTGAAAGCAAAGGTCTTCAGGGTTCTAGAAGAAGATGGCAGGGTACACAAAAATGCTTTGGAGCCACAGGTCATTTCAGATTCACTCCTGCTCTGATGAATAACTTAGTATTATTTCTTGGAGGTAGGCTTGCAGCTACCTACATGTAAACACAATGGGTACCACTCGCTGTAGTGACCAAGGGATAACAGTGTGTGCACAAGCCCTAAGGAACTCTCTCTGTCTCTCTCTCAAGAAAGAGTTACGTACATATATGTATATATATATGCACACACACACACACACAACATATATGTTCAGGATCCTAAGGACTATCTGCCCAGTTCTGCATACTGAACAGGTGATTCTGGGCTTGTCTTTCTTGAACAGCAGGTCCCACAAACTGCATCTGAGAGTAAAGAGAGTCAAACACAGTTTGTGAATTAGCATAGGACCAGATGTTCAAAGAAAACAAAAGTCAAAAATTCCACTGACTGCACACAATTCCTTGGACAAGCCCTCTATATCCTGGCCGATATATTAAAATATGCCCACATAAAAAAAAAAATCTATCTACTTTTGTCATCACATTGCAAGGAGTAAAACATAACAATTCGAGCACATTATATTTATGAGAAGCGGGATGGGTGGGTGTGAACAATCTGAGCACTTTTCAAAAAAGGATCAGATTTTGTACTTAATGATAAATAAATGTCTCTCAAAGAAAACCACATAAATAATAGGCTGTAACTACACATTACTTTTTTTCCCTCTGGGTCCTTGTGATTAAGTGATGAACATGCAAGTACCCTGTGCTGGGAACGCAATTCTCAGGTGCATGAGGTTCCAATTGGATCAGGACCACAGTGTGTGGCTTGACGGACTTTTGCCTTGTACTGTTTCCCTAGCATAAACCAGCCTCAGGGTGGGGGTGCTATTTGCTGTGTTGGGAGCTCCGTGTGGACTGATGGGGCACATGCAGGTTTCCCCAGTGCTACCCTGGGGCCATTTTAGGTCAGGCAAAAGGCATGAGGTAGGGAAGCATAACCTCCTTCTCCTCGTGCACTCTGGTTCTGGTCTGAATCAGGCTAGGACCTGAGTTCCTTGTGGGGAACTGGCGGTCTCACATCTGAATGACAATCTTTGTGGTGGACTCAGCCCAAGGACTGGGAACTGGGAAATGAGGCCCTGTACTGACATTCTAAAGCTGTACACCTGTTGGCTACAGTGCCAGGAAACAGGCTTCCGGCTTTCCAAAACAATGCAGCCCGGTTATTACAAAGATATTTTAGGAGAAGCAATAATATTAATAAAATCCAAGAGTGAATGACTTCTTATCACTGAATCCTTATCAGTAGTCTCTCATGTTTAATGGATATTCCTAAGACATGCTTACATTTTTTTTTTCCTGAGGACAGTTACAGCACGTGGCTTCTGGGTGAAGTTAATGTATCCTTCCTCTTCCAATTGACAATATGATTTGATTAAAATATAAACAGAGAAGGAAAAGGCAAAAAAAATCAATCCAGCTTTCCAATTTCATACCCAGCAGTTCATGAACTGAAATTATCTGATCCGAAAGCACAATCCTTTGTGTCTACCTGCTGAATATCTGCAGGGTCGTATTATAAACCTTTTGCCATCTGGCATCTGCAGCTGGCATCTCTTTTTTCAATCCCCTCGTTTTCCAGTCTCTTCTTCTGATCTGTAACCAGTTGCTGTTGCACTAAGGAGTGTGTACAAAAAAATTCACAGTCCATTTTAAATGAGGCACTTCTTTAAAGCTTGTGAAATTGGCTCAAAAGTCCATGCTTTTGTTTCAAGGGTGGGGGGATTTCAAGCATGCTGACACACTACATTTCTTTCAGTTTTTTTGGTTGCCAGATACCCAAAGGAAAGCATAATGTATAAAATTGCAGCATATGGCTGTCACCGCTGGTCTATTTTCTGGGGAAAAGGCAACTCCCAACAACAAGAATATGCCAAGGCACTGCTTAGTTTGTAAATGGACATGGTTTTCATCTGCTGATGCTTGCAGTATGCCACATTCAAGAACACAGCTTCTAGTTAAGCAAGTGTGTTCAACTCTTTAAGAAAGAAAGATTTACTCTAACTGGCACTTAGTAATGGAGGAAGGAATTCATTTCTGGGAGGTGTCTGACACTAAGACCACTTTTAAGCACCCTTAATCTGTGAAAGGAGAAGACACGTTTTTGTTTCTTCACTGTGGATTCACTCACAGCCTAGAATAGGCTCTGCCATTCATAGAAATGGGGTGTGGGCTTTTTGCCTATTATAGACTTCTAAACAGAATGACTTTAGAATTCTGTAGCAGCAGCGAAATACAGCCTGACTTTTCCTAACATTGGACTCAGTGCAATCCTGATTTGGATGGGGAAGTTAAATCCACAGGAGTAGCCCTCATTCCTGGCTGTTGCATGCCTTACACCTATCTCTCTTTGGGAGGTCTGTAACAACAAGTCTTCCAGTAAAGGCTGGAATTTTCATGGTGGAATTCAAGGAAGAGACTGTTTCATTTGCGTTTCCACAATTCACAAGTGAATACATGTTTCTTCAAACAGCAGCACAGTAGTCCATCAAAGTTAGGGACCTTCAAGGCAATTCTAGTTCACAACAAAAGAAAGAGCACAGAGGGGCTGCAGAATTCCAGGCTTCTTGTTGCTGAACAGAAGATGTCACCCATGACGGGGGCTAAACTGTTCACTTGGGACCATTCTCTGAAAGTTCACGGCCTTGCTGCAACCACAGGGTTCTAAGCTCCTCCTCCTTTAGATGTTTTCTAAATAGACGGGGTTATGTTCCTGTTGTCTACATCAGCAAAAACTTCTGTTGTGGGTAAAAAAGCAAAGAGGAATAAAGTTAACAGAAACCATAAAGAACAACATGTTTATTATTTTCAAGATAACTCCAAAACTAGGCACTTTACGAAGACTTTAAATATTTATATTAGTGTTAAATGTGGCATGCTTAAAAAACTGTTTGCTTGAAGAAGGTATGATTGGATGGAAGGATTCCTCATTCTTTTGTATGGGTTAGATAGCTGCAGCCAACATTTGGACTGCTCAATACCTATCACACAAAACCCTCTGCACCATTATAAAATCTCTCTCTCTCTCTCTTTCTTTCCCACCCACTTCTCCTTGTCCACCTTTGCCCTGGTTCATATTCTGGTAGTGGTACCAGCTGTTGCAAAGCAGAGGAATGGGCAGCCACTTTATGCTCGAATAATGCAGGAGCAGCCCATGACATTGCTTGACTATTCAGAAATCTTTTTGTGCCATTTCACCATGTCTCTCACAAAGAGTGGCAGTTACTGCAGAGAAAACTCCAGCTCACATGTTCTTAGAGGGAAAGGGAAAGGAAGGTGAGCAAGCTCCTCCATGACCAACAGGAACTGGGGCTCATTCTCTCCTGTCATTTGTCTCCGACGCTCTCTCTTGTCTACAACCTGATGCAGGTGTGTGGGAGCACTTTGTCCGTCTCTCTGCAATGCAGCAGGGTTACCTTCTACAGCAAGGCAAGCTCCATTAGCTGATTCCCTAACGGTTCTATAAAGCCTCTCGCCCCTAAGGGCTACTACCCCCGAGCTGTTCACCCCCTAATGAGAAGATCCTGCCGTATTTTCTGGCTTGCCACTCTTTTCCGGAGCCTGGCCTGTCTTTGATCAGGCTGCTTTCTGCTAACTCATCTGCTCATTAGCTGCTGCCTCCAGAACCTGACCTTTTGGCCTGCCTGCTATTAGATTTCACCTGGGTGCTGGATTGCTCCCCTCTGATCAAGCACCACACACGGCCAAACTAGACATTCACTTTTATAAAGAATTAGACCCAGGTTAACCACAGCCACACAGCAGCTATGGAAAATGGTTTTTTGTTTTTTTTAAACAGCCCATTTGGGCTAGGAACACTGCCACAAGGGGGAGGAAGGGCTCCTGCCCGCTCCCCTCATTTTCCATTCTAAGTGTGCGGACTCTAATCGGGGAGAACTGGGTTTGATTCCCCACTCCTTCACTTGCACCTGCTGATGTGACCTTGGGTCAGTCACAAGCTCTGGCACAGCTGTCCTTGAAAAAGAGCAGTTTGTGTCAGAGTTCTCTCAGCCCCACCCACCTCGCAGGGTGTCTGTTGTGGGGAGGGGAAGAGAAAGGAGTTTGTAAGCCGCTCTGAGACTCCCAAGTGAAGGGTGGGGTATAAATCCAATCTCTTCTTCTTCTCTTCTTCTAAAACAGTGCTGGAGGGAAGTTGTTTCCCTGTTTTTGCTGTTCCACAAGGAATATTCTGTGCATGCAGAGCAGCAGAAACAGGGAAGTAATTCCCCCTCGACGATCTTTCAGCATGAAAAATGACTGGGAGGTGGGAAGTGGGACCCCTTGAACAGTGGCTTTCCGAGGCCAAATGGGCTTTGGTGGGGTTAATAGCCATTCCCCTGCAACAGCTGCATGGCTGCAGGGAACCTGGACCCAACTTTTTTTTTTTTTTTTTTTAAACCCAAATATCTAGTGTGGCTCACAGTGTGAGATGCAGGGCTATTTTTGGGCAGGAACGCACAGGAACGGAGTTCCGGCTGGCTCCCGAGTTGGGCACGACAAGCAGGAATTCATTAGCATAATAGGCCACACCCAACAGCAGAAACTCATTAGGATTGGCTACATTAGGGGTGTGTGGCCTAACATGCAAAGGAGTTCCTGCTACAAAAAAAGCCCAGGGTTTTGATAACAAACAAAGTAAACAGAATAAGAAGCAAAAGGTGAGTGTGGTAACATGGGGGTGTAGCCTAATATGTAATGAACTGTGATGTCAGGGTGTGGCTTAATATGATAATGAATTTTTGCTGTTGGGTGTGGCCTATTATGCTAATGAGTTCCTGCTGGGCTTTTTCTACAAAAAAAGCCCTGGTGAGATGAATGTAGTGTCTCTTCACCGATGCTGACAACATGTTTCAAATGCTTACTTTGTGAGCCACCTCCAGCCAGGTCTCTGGAGAGGTGGTATAGAAAATGTTCAAAATAAACAATTGCATTCCACCGGGCATCTTTTCACACATGTGCAATGAACCCAAAATTAACCTCCTTCAAGCAAGGAAAAAAAGAATGCAGAACTGTATGAACATTTGCTAAACCTGGCCACCAAACTCTGCCGTCTGAGGGCGATTCTGCATCTAGCATTTGCTCCACATTTTCTCAACTGGGAGGGAAAAGTGCAGCTCAAAACCACATTCAAATACTTTGGGGCAACATCATACTGACTACAAAGTTACCCCTGAATGGCCATAAATTTGCACAGAAGGTACCATAAAATCCGGTGAGCAAAGGAAGCGAAAGTGGCATGCAATGCAGAGGGGGGCTTTCTGTTCCAACGTGGGTTTTGTAAAACAATGGAGGGAAAAGCCAATGCAGAATCAGCCTGAGAAGAGTATGCCAATTTGTCTCACAGCATTCACATTATCATTCATTCGTTAGTTACATGAAATAAAGCTGAATTCTGCTATGGGAAATGGACTTTCCTGAAGCCACACTGATGAATGATCCAAAGCTTCAGCAAACAGTAAAGATTATTGGCAATATTAAGTTTTTGAATTGACAGAAGACATAATAATGGAACACGGCCCACCAAGAGCATACAGATGATTAAGGACTAAACCTCATGTACTTGTTGAATCACTTGAGTCATCACTAAGGGAATTTCTCCCACTTATCACCACTGTTTACAAAGTATGCTGTTACTGCTTTGAACGCCCCTGCCGGTTAGTACAGGAAAACACTTACCCATCTGTGTGCTCCAAATGCTAGCTCATACTGTGCTGTAACCAGACTTGGAAGCAATCTCACAGGTATTCTTGTGGCCAGACCCAATGGAATTTTCTTCACCCCCCCCCCCCCATGCCCTGGCAACCTGCTTTCTAGTGAAACGGACAAGGTTAAAGGAAAGCCTTGTTAGTTTCACCAATGCTTCGATAATTAAAAAACAACTATTACAGCTTGGTAATTAAAAAAGCAACAACTAATCAGGTGAAGCAACAACTATCACCCTGCTATTACCTCCCCTTTGTGCAAGACATGCCTTCTGAAGGAAAACAAAAGTTTCCTATCTCCTCCTCAAGGTGGTGCTATGTCCAGGGATGGCATACCAGCGAAGCTGCCTCTGTGGTGCACACAGGGGTCGTTTCGTAGAAAAAGAGCTAGGGGAACTCCTTAGCATAACTCATTAGCATATGCCACACCCCCTGACATCACCGGAAGTGTGTCATAAGGCCACACACCCCGCCCCCAACGGTCCTGGCCGCCGCTGCCGGCCTTGCAGCTCCACTGCCGAGCCCCATGAGGGGCCCGGCGGTGGACCTGCAAGGCCAGTGGGAGTGCAGGGAAGCCCCGCGAAGGCCCTCCCTGGCCCCAGGCCCCAGGCAGGGGTGGGGAGAGGCAGGGAGGAAGCAACTTACCCTCCCCTCTTCTCCTGCCTCCTCCTGGCTGAATGAGGGCCGGAAGCGGGGCAGCCGGAAGCAGGGCGCGGGGCTTTGTCATGTGCCCCGCCCCCCGTACCTCACCAGGGGGAACTGCAATCCCCCGCGATCCCCCCCCGAAATGACCTCTGGGTGCACACCAGTTGGGGCCCAGCCTCACGGCAGCCCCAATGAGGCATCAGTACCAGCAGTCACAAAGGATGCCAGGGCCGGGCTGGGAAGACTCATCTGGTCCCAGCACCAGCCCAGGCACTGGGGCGTGGGGAAAGCAGGGGCAAGCCCAGAGAGTCTACAGTCCACCCTGCCCAGCCCCAGGGAACAGTCAATGGGAGAAGTGGCTGGAGGAGGAGGAAAATCCAGCAGCCTTGCAGGGTGTTAAGTCGTGCGCTTAACAAAGAGTCGGAGAGTGATTCAGCAAGAATTGCGGTTTATTCTTCAGCTCAGTTACTTCTCCGTTGCGGTACAACAATCGCCAGCCAGAACCCATCACAGATCAGGACTATCGCCAGCCAGAACCCATCACAGATCAGGACTCTCACATACACTGGCTTGTCTATATTTAAACACTCCCGGCTAATGTAGCCACACCCCCTGTACAGA
>NW_015174320.1:382248-382382 GCF_001447785.1 Gekko japonicus | reverse complement strand
TCAGGTTTAATAGGAGTTACTATGGGAGTTTCCCATTTGCCAAAAGGCACTGGTTCCAATACCCCTTGCTCAACCAACTTATCGAGTTCGGCCTCGATTTTTGCCTTGAACGGAATGGGCACCTTCCTGTATTT
>NW_015174320.1:381899-382094 GCF_001447785.1 Gekko japonicus | reverse complement strand
CCAGTCCAACCCGAGCAGGTTGGTTCGGTTTCCCTCAGCTATTAAACATGACAACACAGCACTTTTTCCCTTGAACTCCACTGTGAACGAATCCCTCCCTGCCAGAGGAATTCGATTTCCCTGGAAATCGGACAAGCGGGTGTCCGCAGCTTGCAACCTCCGCCGACTCCGCGTTGGAAACAGCTTGTGCCACGT
>NW_015174320.1:378396-381738 GCF_001447785.1 Gekko japonicus | reverse complement strand
CATCTGTCGGCTGTCTTCTTTCGGTGCGGCTCGGGGACGTTGGTGCCGTCGGGGCGATGATGCGGTTGACGACTTGTTCGCTGCTCTGCACACCCGGGCAACATGCCCCCGCTTCCCGCATGACCGGCAGTCGAGGTCTTTTGCCCAGCAACGCTCGCGCCGATGTTTCCCGCCACAGCCGACGCATGCTGAGCCCTCGGAAGGTTTCTGTTGGGTCCGCTTGGACGCTCCCGCCTTTACCACGCAGACGTCGTCATCGGAGTCGCTGCTTGCGTCGCTAGCCCTCTGCTGGTGGACGCGTTGATCAGCCGTTGCGACCCGTTGTCTCACCTCCCTGGTTGATCTGTCAGCAGCTTCCGCGGCGACAGCCTCGGCATAGGCGATGGCCCACGTTAAGGTAGTTCTTGCGAACAGGCGTTGCTGCAGTCTCTCGTCTCTCAGACCACAGACGAGGCGATCTCGGAGGGCCTCCTCCACATTCGTGAAGTTGCAAGGCCGCGCTGCCTTGCGAAGAGCTGCAACGTACTCAGCTATGGACTCGTTCGCATTCTGACCCCGCTTGTAAAAAGCGTGCCTGCAGGCGATTTCCGACGGCTGTGGAGAAAAATGTGATTTCAGCTTGTCTGTCACATTTTTAAAGGATACGGATTTGAGGTCATCTGGTGCCACCAGTGACCGGGCGATGTCAAAAACGCTCTTTCCACACGAGCTGAGTAGAGTCGCCCTCTTCTTCTCCTCCGTCGTGATGTCATTCGCCTCCAGATGAAACTCAAACCTTGTGAGGTAGGAGTCCCAGTCTTCAGTAGTTGGGTCGAAGCATTCGAACTTCTGGCTGCTCGCGGCCATCGTTATGCGCACAGGCGGAGCCACCAGAGCAGGTGGAGCCTGTGGCTGGCCGGCCTCGGCGATCTCCTCGTTGTCCGACATGGGGTCCGGTCTAGCGGGGCTGCCTACCCGCACTAGAATCCCATCCTCGTCGCCAATTGTTAAGTCGTGCGCTTAACAAAGAGTCGGAGAGTGATTCAGCAAGAATTGCGGTTTATTCTTCAGCTCAGTTACTTCTCCGTTGCGGTACAACAATCGCCAGCCAGAACCCATCACAGATCAGGACCAGAACATACACTGGCTTGTCTATATTTAAACACTCCCGGCTAATGTAGCCACACCCCCTGTACAGATAACAACCTATGAGATTGAAGATACAATGCCCAATCACAAGCGGTCCCGCTTTGTAACGTGATTGGTAGACACTCCCTGGGCTAGGACTCCTATTGGTTACATTAGGATCCTAGCCCAGGCTGAAGCTTAACATTAAGTTTCAATGAGGCGATTCGCATGTCAGTATTTACATTCAAGTCAATACATAACACAGGGGGAAAGGAGAAGAGAGAAATCCCCATTCCCCGGGAGTAGGCCTGATAATGGGCAGGGAGGTGGGGATTAGTGGGTGATGCTAGAAGGGTGTGGGGCTAGAGAGCTTCTTTTAAAAAGGGCCACTGTAAGAGGCCAAGGCCAAGGAAGGGCTCAGCTCTGGGCCTGAGAAGAGCTGCTGCCCTGGGACAGAGAAGGAATCAAGGGAAGCAGCCCCCTTCTCTTCCCATTCTGAGGCCTTGAGAGATCTGCCAGAGGGGCCAGGAGGGTGGCTCAGGGCAAGCCCACAGAGCTGGAGAGAGGAGAGCACCTCACATGGGAACAATGGTGACAGGAGGAAAAGGAGTGGGTGGATCAAGTTTGCCAAGGATCAGTGGGATTGGCAAGGCTTCCCTCACACACACATGCTTCGATATAAAGAGAGAAAGGTTAAAATGTGAAAAAGACGTTCGGCAGTGTGCACAACTCCATGGAACAAATGTGGGGGAAGGACTAAGAAGATACATTTCACAGGAGGCACAAAACATTCAGGAAGATTGTCACGTAACTGTAAATCCAGTTATCTATAGAGACATCACTTAATTTAAAAGCCTGATATCTGCACCTTTAAAACTGCAAGTTTGCCTTTTGCACAAACATACCAGCATTAAAAAGCTATTTACAAACTCTTTCGAAAATGACATATGTGGAAAGTTATCACGGCCTTCATATGGAAGCCGGTACACGCTGGCTGGGAGCAGCTCTCTGGGGCGCAGGCAATGAAAAGGTCCTCCCAGTTGTTGCTACCTGAGACTGTTTAACTGGAGATGCCAGAGAACCCAAGACCTCCGGCATGCAAGGAACGCAATCTGCCACTGAGACATGGCTCCTCCCTATATTTAAATGACTTGCTGGCCACACGTACGGTACAATTTGAGCTGGAAAAAAGAGACCCTTCCATGGAAGTCCAGTAAAATTAGCCTGCAAACCTGTCGGTGTGTTCACCCTAGCTGGTTCCTGAGGACACACCCCAGTAAAACCTGATGCTATCTGCACCATATCATGGAATTACTGATCTTTGTTCCATTTACGAACTAGTTATGATTTCTCTTCAAGGCAGCACAAACTTCCTCTACGACATTCTGTGATACTCTGTACTGCTGACATCATGTGGAATATCAGATCTCCTGGCCTGAGAAGGTTCCAGCCTTCTGCTTGAAACTGAGCCTTCCCTAGTTGGCAAATCTGTTGCCGCCCTTGCAAATCTGCTGGCTGGGGGAGGCTCAGTTTCAGTTGGTTGGATGGAGTCTCCTGCCAGCAAATCATCTCATGAATAGACAGACTCGACTAGGTACTTACTCATGAATATTCTGCTTCTGCTCTTTGCAGATCTAAACATCACACCTGCAAAGAAAATCAGCAGAAGGTGCTGGGGTGAGGAAGGAATTCCCCAGAAATGGTATGGTGTGAGCACAGCTTTAGACAAGACAGATGGCTGAATTTCATGAGAAATCTGTACACTCTCTTCCATGTTCTGCCTAATACTTAAAATCCAAGAACAGTAAATACTGACGCAGAAGCTTTATGTCTCATCTGGTCAGCAGGCAGTAGAATACCTAGAGAAAATTAAGCAACAACACTAAGTGATTGTAATGGGACTTAAGTGTGATTCCCTGTTGCTCCCATCTCGATGTGTCTAGTGTTCAAATAAAATCCCGTTTCACAGAAAATCTACTAACAGCAGGCCTAAACACTACAGTTCAGTGCATGCAAGAAAACCCCAAAATTACAGAAACGTTAATGTGGAGGATGTGATTTGAAGTAGAGAAGCAATGCTGGGGAAGCCTGAATAGCCCTTTCCCTCCTTTTTCTCCTGCAACTCCCTCTCCCCACACTGTTTCATTTTTCTGTGGGGTTCTACGGCATAGGGTAGGGCGGGATATATATACACACACACACACACAAATAAGGGGACCCGTGATAGTCGCGGGG
>NW_015174320.1:343760-377178 GCF_001447785.1 Gekko japonicus | reverse complement strand
CCGGGCCAGCCACTTTTCTGCTTCAGTTTTCATATATATATATATATATATATTTGTTATGTACAGCTGACTATAAGGTTTGGTTCTGCCTTTAGTTTTCAGTCCCATAAACAGGTCTGCAAGCGGGGGCGGGAGGGGGGAAGGGTACAAAGGGAACTGGGAGCTGAGCCTTCAGCTCACAGCAGGCCTACCTAAGCAATATCTTATCTGTGTTTGCTCTTAAAGTTTGTGGGATTCCTGCAGTGGGAAGACAGCAGTAAGGGGTGGGGCTCTGAGCTGAATTTCATGAGAAATCTGTACACTCTCTTCCATGTTCTGCCTAATACTTAAAATCCAAGATCGGTAAATGCTGACGCAGAAGCTTTATGTCTCACCTGGTCAGCAGGCAGTAGAATACCTCAGGCTCTGCGTGGGGATACGTGAGCCTGGTGGTTCCTCTCACTCATCACTCCTTTTGAATTGTTACATTTCACTTCCAGGAGCTGAGAGTAGTCCTCAAGGGGGTCAGGGCCTTAGAACTGGGGTAGATCAGGGGGAAGTGCAATACAAATCCTGTAGTGGGCTCGGAGTATCCAGTTGCTAACCCTGAATACACAGTTGTCTTGGAAGTAAGACCCATTAGTTGTTACTTCCGAATTAACACGCACATCTGAGAAATCCTGATATTCTTTGCAGGGTCCTTTTCAAAGCAAAATGGGAAGTAACCGTTTGAGCCACAGATCAGAGAACTGGTTGTTGGAAACCCTACATGACAGTAGCCCTGAAGTCATCAGTTTTGTCACCCTTACCTTCTTAGCTTCCCATCATGTCAGAAAATGCACAAATAAGATGGACAGGCCAACATTCAATAAGATGACCATGCAGATGATGATTGTGTTAGGTCCCTAGGAGGAAAACAACAACACAAAGGATATAATATTATCCACTGTTACTGAAAACAAAGACACATATTAGAAATGTTGTCAAAATATTGACTAACAAATGCAATTAACAGGCTGTTTTAATCCACCTCAACTGTTCATGACACAGCTCTAAAACTATCCTAGCTAACAGTTTCCAAAAATGAATGTTTCAGAAAATTAGGATGCATATCTTAAAGAGAAGTGATTCTGAGATTGTTCTATGGAACCCTGAGTTTCCTTGGAAGCTTATCAGGGATTCTACAAAGAGAACATGCAAACATAAAAAGTTCTGCAAGATCAAACCAAAGTTCATCAGTCTATTTCCAACAGTGGCCAGTCCAATGCTTGCAAGAAGCCCACAGAGTATGACACTGATATTTACAGGTACTCTGTCCCTGAACGTGGAAATTCCATTAAGCTACCTTAGTTAATACCTTAGTATTCCCCATTACTATGTATGAGTGTGAAAGTTGGGCAATGAGAAAAGCTGACAGGAAGAAAGTTGATTCATTTGAAATGTGGTGTTGGATGAAAGTTTTGCACATACCGTAGACCACCAAAAGGACAAATAAAATGGGTTCTAGATCAAATCAAGCCTGAACTCTCCCTAGAAGCTAAAATGACTTAACTGAGGCAAGCGTACTTTGGTCACATTATGAAGAGACAGGAGTCACTGGAAAAGACAATAATGCTAGGAGAAATTGAAGGCAGCAGGAAAACAGGAAGACCCAACACGAGATGGATTGATTCAATCAAGATAGATCAAGGTGGGCAGTCGTGTTGGTCTGAAGCAATACAACAAAGTTAGAGTCCAATGGCACCTTTAAGACCAACACATTTCTACTCAAGATGTGAGCTTTCGTGTGCATGCACACTTTGTCATGCACACAAAAGCTCACATCTTGGCTGAGTTCAGACTGGCAGTTTGCCCCGATATAGGCACGTTTCAGAAACGTTCCACAAACGGATTAAAGAGGCCGTTCACACAGGTACATCTGTCAGGCGTTCCCCACCCCTACTCAACCGATCTTGTAACGCTTCGCTCCCAAGTTTAAAAGATACCTGGTGAAAGTGGTATCAAACCCTGGAAAGCGTGATTATCCCGTGTCCATCCCGCACCAACAAAGTTTGAACACCAAAAGCCACTTTTTTCTTATGCATTTATGTGCATATGCGCATAAGCGCTCATGCGCATATCTCCAGATTGCCCAAAGGAAAGCCGCGCCTTACAGCCGTGCCTCCGAGCCAACAGTGTGAACGCTCCCTTGCGCCTCCTCCCAGTATGCTCCCACATCAGTGGCTGTAGTGTGAACGGAAAACCCGGAACAGTTTGTTCCAGCTCTTTTTTGCCATGACTCCCTCCTGCTTCAAACTGCCAGTCTGAACTCGGCCCTTGAATAAGAATTTGTTGGTCTTAAAGATGCCATTGGACTCTAACTTTGTTGTATTGACTCTATCAAGCAAGCCATGACCCTCAGTTTGCAAGACCTGAGCAAGGATATTAATGACAGGACATTTTGGAGGTCATTAATTCATAGGGTCACCAAAAGCTGGAAGTGACTTGGCATCTCTTAACATCCACACATCTTAGTTCAACCTATCCTCCATCACGACCAGTAACAAGATAGCTTGTTCACCATTAGCAGCTTTCCCTTGCCATGTACATAGGGACATGTGACAAGGAGCCTGGCCAATGGCTCATGTCAACTGGGCGCATGCCCAAGAAGAAGCCTCTGAACCCCTTGCAATGTGCAGGAGTTCTAGAACACACACACTGAAGACCCCTTGGATGACAAGACAGGATCTAACAAGATCTAACACTTTTACTCGCTCACTTTCAGACAGGTACCTTGGAAGAGCTGCATCTGTCTAGTTATGGGCACTGGCATGGAGGTAGCGTAGAACACTTTTACTTTGTCAGGTAGAGAAAAGGAAACATGATTCTGGCACTTGGAAAGAAGGAACTGCGGAAACTTAGAAAATGCCAATACTATGTGAGAGGGAGCTGGGGAGAAGAAAGATGGCAGCTTTCGAGGCCCCTAAATCTGGCTCATGGCCTGGCTGCGGGGTTGAGGAAAGACAGGAGGCCTTTGGGATGGTGGCACAAATAAGCAGCTATTCACAGCCTTGGCAATGGATTAAAGAGTGATTTATTTGACGGTGTAGCTAGATAGCGTATATGGGGGTTGAAGCAGAGAAGGGTGCTCATCCCACTTCTTTTTCAGGTGGACTTAAAACTCACTTATTTTTCAATGGATGAAAACCATCCTGGGACATGAATCAGTGATATAATGTGGAAAGTCCTTAAGAAAAAGCTCCAAGTTCATTGACTGACCATTCTGGCTTAGTATATGCCAGCTTTTGAGACTGGGGTGAGTTTTCCTTGCAGCTTCAAATTTTTCAAATAATTATATCCTATATGCATTCTCACTTGTATATATTTTTCAAATATTTACATTCTGTATGCATCCTCATTTGTATATGCTTTGAATTTGCTTTCAGTCCCATTACAGCCATGTTTGAATAAGAATTATTCGAAACGCGGCATCAGGCATCCGGATTACGCGTCGGCTTTTTATGGCTCAGAAAATTTGATGACTTGCACTCCAATTTGGACTCTGATATTGCTTCTATGCTGGAGTAGATACATGGAAAGCCTGTAGACTCTGTTTCTATTATGCTTTATTATTGCACTTTGGCCAATTGATTTATATTATATTTGCTGTTATGCTTATTTGATTTATATTATACTTGCTGTTATGCTTAATTGATCATGATATACTTGCTTATTTGCTTGTGTGTTCATTTTTTGCCAGTGGTGTGGGTTTTTTGCTTCTTGCATTGTACACTGGCTTCCCCCCCCTTTTTTTGGTTGCTTGAATTTAGGATTTTAGCTGTTGAAGGAAGATGAAACTTTTTTCTGAGCAAATCTAGGTAGGAACACCCCAAGTACTTTTCTGTCTAGCCTTTCCCAGGCCAGAGAGCTGGAGCTGAGAGAGACAGGCGCTGCAGAGGCAGGCACTTGGGGAAGGCAGGTTCCTCTTCCTCCAACAATTGAAGCTCCCCAAACTGTCTCTGTCAACGCCTTCCTCCCTCTCCTGATCCACAAAAAGCCCTGCATAAGACAAGAAGATGAAAATAGACTAGTATTGTTTGGTAATGATTTTAAAGACGAAGTATCTAATTCAAGCCTCTTAGCAAATAGAGCAGAAGTGGTTTACACAGCAGTTATACATCTCAAAGATTGTGAATGGTTGTTGTTGTTCAGTCGCACAGTCGAGTCCGACTCTTCGTGACCCCATGGACCAGATCATGCCAGGCCTTCCTGTCTTCCGACGTCCTCTGAAGTTTGCTCAATATTGTGAATGGACCAGAGTCTAAATTGAACCTAGCCTAATTTGAAACGAAACCCTTCATTTCCTTTTTTTCCCCTCCCACTTTAAGCACTGAACTTCTTAAAAAATATCCCAATTAGCAAATAAAATAAAATAAAATCCCAGTCTGGCTAACATTTTACTCTGTTGCCAAAGCACTCCAGGAACACCTTGGCACATCAATATACCTGCAATGAAAAATATGTGACTGTGCCATCCAGTGAAACAATCACATGAGTTCTTTATGTGTGGTTTAGCATTGTTAAGAGCAATTATCTTAATTCCTCTTTACCCAGTGTCTCCCTGAAATCCAACAATCTGTTTCCTTTCCTCTTTTTTAGGAATTTGAGTCTGTTTCTAATCATTTTTAAAATCCATTTTGATCAAAGAAAAATTTGAAGAGAGGAGAGGCAGGATGGGAGGTTCTGCAATTTTTCAGAATTTCCCTCTGTAGAGGCTCAAAGGCAGGCAATGTTTTCCCAGACCTTCCTGTCATCCTGCTAGAGTAGCACACTGTCATGTGTAATATAAAACTGCAAAGACTGAAGTTACAAAAGGGTGCATTGATTTCTCTTAAATAGAAATCAAAGAGAAATTAAAGAGAAATCCCTCTTTTAAAAGAGAAAAAAGTGAGTAAGAGGAATCAATGGCTAAAGAAGTGAATTTCGGAAAAGGAAATTTCCCTCCCTGTTAACAATGTCAAGTGTGGTTAGATTCATCACCTATAAAAGCAGCCCATATTTTAACCCATTTTCCAGATTGTGTGAATGAAGAACAGATAGCGCCCAAACAATATTGATAATAACTAATAACAGATTATTCACACATGTGTGTTTCTCACTTAATAACTGAAGCATCACAGACTTTCATGTATGAATGAACCACTGCGGATCAAACCACAGATAGAACTTCTGTACCACAACAAAAGGAGCTGCGGTGGCTCAAGTGGTTAAGACGCTGAACTGCAGGCTGTGGAAGGTCAGTAGTTCAGCAGTTCGAGACCCGGGTGCTACATGATGGAGTGAGCTCCCATCTCTAGTTCCAGCTCCTGCCAACCTAGCAGTTCGAAAGCAAGAAATTGCAAGTAGATAAATAGGTACCACTTCGGTGGGAAGGTAACAGCATTCCGTGTGCCTTGGTGTTTAGTCATGCCGGCCACATGACCACGGAAACGTCTTCGGACAGCGCTGGCTCTTCGGCTTTGAAACAGAGATGAGCACCGCAACCCTAGAGTCGGATTCGAGTGGCTTTCGAGCAAGGGAACCTTTACCTTTTTTACCACAACAAAGAAGGCAATCGATGGATATGTGAATGGGTCCTCCTCAGCACTATTGTTCCAGGGGGGGAAATCTATTCGGATGGTAATATTTTTTAAAAAAATTATTCAAAGTCAACCTTTGATCTCCATCTGGTCGGCCGAAGTTATTAATAATGTTATTGTACTGTAGTGATTTTAAATGGTTTTAAATATGTTTTATATTGGCTTATGCCTCCTGTAAGCCGCCCTGAGTTCACGTAGCGGGGAGGGCGGGGTATAAATTGAACTTATAAATAAATATAAATAAATAAACCTGGAAAATCAAATAAGACACATACTGACCAATGGAGGCACCACAGGATGCACGAAAATACTCCAGGCTTGTTCTGTTATCAAAGAATGCTCAGTCTTGTGGCAACCCCAAACAAGTTAACATTTTAAACAGAAGACTGCATTCATTTTGACTAGCTGGTACCAGAAATATAAATATGTATTAATGTAAATATGTATGACGTAAAGCAGCACATTCTAAACTATACAGCAGATTTTACAGTAAGAATAAAGTTCTGATACAGTGCGCAGCCTATATGGGGAGCGGGATCAGAAGGAGACAAAAACGCTATCAGTTTCTTCAATCTCTTTTAGATTTACTCAGCTACAGACACTGCCACGCTGTATCTGATGGGATTCACTGGCTGAAGATGAAAGCCAATTACCTGTATTCAGTACATTACAATTTAATCTGATGAAACAAAATATAAAACCCATTCAACCCTGAAACACTAATACTGAAAAGATGTTTCACATCATGCATACACTTTGGTATTTGGACGTGAAAATGATGGGATACTATCAGTGTTCCCTCTAAGCTGAGTTAGTGTGAGCTAGCTCACAGTTTTTTAGCCTCCGGCTCACATTTTTGTCTTAGCTCAGGAAGGAGGGCTCCAGAGCAAACTAATTTATGTGGCAGCCAAATCGCTCGCTCACAACTTTAATGCCAGTAGCTCACAAAGTAGAATTTTTGCTCACAGGACTCCACAGCTTAGAGGGAACATTGGATACTATACGTGATAAATTTAGTTAGGAAAATTCAAACGGTCATTGTTAAATGACTGGTTTCTCCCCCTTCTTCAATCCCCATGACAAGTCCCACTATGCAACCATGTAACATCACCTCTTCATGTTCTTCTACTGCTGGTGCTGTTGCCTCGGTCAGAGGAGCCTTTTTCACCACGGCCTTGGGCTCAGTTTTGGCCACCGTTTTAGGCTCCGTTTTCCGTTCAGGCTTGCCTTCAGTGACGGCCTGTGTTTTCAATTCTACTTTTGATTCAGGCGGCGGATGTTGCTTGGGCTCTGGCTTAGGTTCTGCTCTCAGTGTTTTCTTCTCTTCGTGAGCTGGTTCCTGCTGTTTTGAACAATGGGCGTGATTGCTCTCTTTTGGGGCTCGAATTTGTGTCCAACTTCCTTCACGTCTGCTTTGGGCTCTGAGGAACTTGGCTGGGGAGGTGATTTGGCATCGGGGGATGATTCTTCCTCATCGTCCATTGGGGGTGTCACCGGGGAGGTCCTCACAGCGTAACTGTGATAGCCTTGAAATAATGCAACATCGCCTCCCTGCTGTAGCTTCTGAAGGGGTTTGATCTCCATCTGGCCAGCCGAAGTCCTCACATGGCTATGCCTGCTGGGGCTCCGGGATGGAGGTCTGGTGTTACCTGCTGCCTTCTCCCCTGGTGCCGGAAGTGCATTTGAAGGTGTGTTGGGCCTATTTCCTGTATGACCCCCATCCTTGCTGGGGTCTCCATTCCAGCTCCCAGGGCCAACAAAACCCTCTTTCTGGGAATTCTGCTTAGCACGCTTTGCCTCGGGTGGTGTTCCAGGAGGAGATGGGGTTCGGGCAGTACTCTCCTTCGGCTTGGTGGGCTCTTGTTCATCGACCTGAGGACTTTCTGGAGGTGATGGCGGTGGTGGCTCTTCGATGGGTGGTGTCTCTTCAGCATTCTCTATGTTTTCTTCATTCTCCATTAGTTCTTGGAGCAGCCTTCTTTTCAAGTATTCAGGGCCTAAGGAAGAAAAGAAGAGATATTCAAGTCTCACCCAAATAGAGCCAGACTGGCGTAGTAGTTAGAGTGTCAGACAAGGATCTGGGAGATGCAGTTTCAGATCTCCACTGCCATGGCAGCGTGCTGGGTGACCTTGGGGCAGTCATACACTCTCGCCCTGATCTACCTCACAGGGTGCTTCTGAGCATAAAATGGAAGAGAGGAGAACGCTGTAAGCGGCTTCACATCTCCACTGGGAAGAAAGGCAAAGTATGAATTAATGAATGAAACAGGTGGCCAACGTATGTGACATTTTGGCAAAATTAGAAGACATAAAGGACAAACAAATGAGCGGTGAAAAGACAAAGATACAGGGCTGGTTTATTAAAGCCTAGAATTTCCACAGAAAACACAGGTGTTCGATCTTTGCCCAGCACCAGTGAGCTAATGGAACTTTTGCAGCTGATGCTCTTTATGTTCCAGTTCATAACTTCTGTCATTGGGACGATATAATAATCCATTTTAAGACTGAATGCACATTCTGACAAATGTGGATTTCTAACTTGATCTGTAGAAGTGGGGGGAAAACTTTTGCCTTGAGCAAATCACTTTCCCAGTCATAACGCCACATTTATGAATTGAAAATGGTCAAAGACTATCGGATTGCTGTAAGTCTGATTCAGATAAGAAAATAGAAACTTCCATCTTAGAAATAAGAGAATATATCTTAATGGCGGGGAGGATAAATCACTCTTCCCCAATGTGTTTCTGTTTGCCTCACCACATATGTGTGAAAGCCAGTGTGGGATAGCTATTGGACTAAGATCTAAGACACCCAGGTTCAAATCTTCACTGGCTGATCTTGGGTCAGGCACACCCTCTCAGCTTAAACTACCTCACAGGATTGTTGTGAGGATAAAATGGAGGAGAGGAGAAACATGTAGATTTCTTTGGGTCACCACTGGGGAGAAAGGCAGGGTATAAATGAATTAAATAAATAATAAATAAAATAATAAAAAATAATAAATTAATAGGGTTACTAGCCTTCAGGAGGAACTTGGAGTTTGTTTGGAATTATAACCTATTTCCAGAGGTCAGCTCCCTTGGAGGAAAAAGAAGAAGAAGAAGAAGAAGAAGAAGAAGAAGAAGAAGAAGAAGAAGAAGAAGAAGAAGAAGAAGAAGAAGCAGGAGAAGGAGAAGAAGAAGAAGAAGAAGAAGAAGAAGAAGAGATTGGATTTATACCCCGCCCTTCACTTGGAGTCTCAGAGCGGCTGACAAACTCCTTTCCCTTCCCCTCCCCACAACAGACACCCTGTGAGGTGGGTGGGGCTGAGAGAACTCTGACACAAACTGCTCTTTTTCAAGGACAGCTGTGCCAGAGCTTGTGACTGACCCAAGGTCACATCAGCAGGTGCAAGTGGAGGAGTGGGGAATCAAACCCGGTTCTCCCAGATTAGAGTCCGCGCACTTAACCACTACACCACTACACTACACCAAAAGCAGCTTCAGAAGATGGATGCTCTGGTGTGACATCCCTGTTGAGCTCACTCTCCTCCCCAAAGTCTACACTCCCCAGCCACCCTCCATCCCCAATCTCCAGGAATTTCCCAAGCTGGAGATGGCAACCTTATGATAGATAAGGTTACCTGAATTGCTGAAATAACTATATAACCTGTTATTTGGAGTACCAAAAGTCTGTTTATTATTTTTTGCCTGTTCTTATCATCTTACAAATGTGGGCCCGATTTCAGATTTCATCTCTCTTCCTTTCCCTCAGAAATGAATAAAGGCCTCTCTCAGACTTTTGTATACTTTGGCTTAAGTTGGTCCTTTCACTAGCAATGCTTTCCACATATCTATGTAGGCTTGCCAGTCCCCAGGTGTGGGCAGGGGACCCCCCCCCCCCAGTTTCAGGGGCTTCTCCCCATCGTGAACCAGCTGGCTGGCAACGGAAACCCCACCCCTAAACAGGGACATCGCCACTGTCCCCAATGAGACAACATCACCTGGAAGTGATACTTGTGCAGGGATGCTCTGGTATTTGGGCAAACTCTATGGTTTGAGGGCAAACCTATAGATTTTCACCCAAATACCAGAGTGTCATTGCGTCAGGGATGTCACACGACATCCCTGCCCATCCCTGGAACGCCTCCCAAATCCCCCCCACCAGAGCGATGAGGGGACCTTGCAACTCTATGTAATTTCCTTTTGCCTGATAGAAGCCCCTTTCAATCAGCCATTACATGAGGAATATACTTAGGGATGGGATGCCAGGCCTCCTGTCTTGTCGCCCACCAGAGCCTCAGGAAACTGGGAGAGGGACACATGCCAGCATCATGCTGGCAAACTTATGTCACTTCCAGTGAAAGCCGGAAGTGACACGGCAGGCACTCTAGCATTTTGCAAAAACATTATCGTAAAATCATAGAGCTTTTGCAATATGTTATGGTGTCCAACATTCAATGGAAATGGCATAAGCACACAGATGCAATGCTGTTGCATCAGGCCGCGCTTCCCCCATTTCCTTCTGGGGGTTGCTGACTGGCCTGGCACCCCTGAATAATCATCTGTATAGCAGGTCTAGTGGGGATGGAAAGAAGCCCTACATGCTGCAGAGCCACATAAGACACAGTATGCGCAGTTGCGGGGGTAACTTGGCCATCTACTGTCTTGTGAGGAATGGTGGCATGTTTGATTTGGCATATTGCCCTGCATATGAATAAAGGGCAGCCATTCACTTACATGGAAGCAATAGAAATTAATGGAACGGGAATGTGGCAAAAAGGAAGAGTCCAAGGAGGCACTTTTTATACTGAGTCTATGCTTGTAATTTTAACTCTCTGTGGAAAAGTCAGTTTCCTTCTCCTCCTTTCCTTTTATTAAGAAGTTTCTTTGCCCAAAGGTTCTTCAGCATAAAACTAGTACAACAGAAGAAAATAAAACACAGCGTTCTTTTATTTTTCTGTTTTACTGGCTACTGTAATGTTTACAATATATTAGACTGTTTTCACTTCATTCTCCTCTAATGGTGGAAATCCAGTTTCATTGCATTGTTTATAGTATGTGTTATACTGGTCTTTATTGCATTCTTTTTATAGGTCTATAAACTCGGCTTTGAGTCCCAATAAGAAAGGCAGATGATAAATGAACTAAATAAATAAACAAAGTAAAAGGCCTTCCTGGTGGCCTTGGTGTCTGCGTTAAGGGAAGGCCCTAAATTCTAGCTCCCTAGAACTCAGTAAGATCTACTGATAAGTGAAATAGTCTCCATTTGCATAGCAAAACCCTCAGTAACAGTTCTTGGTATGATGCTAGGCTTCCCATTTGCCTGTCCAGGGCAAGAAATTACCTGACCCCAGCCCCAATTTACTATCCCTAACTGAGAAAAAAGGAGAAAAAGTGACTTTCACATAATTGCATTCTAGGAATTTCTGCAGTCTTTATGGTAAAGTATCACTCAGAAGTGACGACACATCCTTTGCAAACTCTACCCTCCCCTGGCAGGTATGGCCTCTCCCAATCTCCTGGCATTTGCTGAGGAAATGTTGGGAACCCTATATGACGCTACAGCACGAATCTTGGGAACTTCTGTAGTTGCTTAGCAAAGGGCACTGATGGAATTCATTTCTTAAAGCTACAGGCACCATTTCTATCATGGGGGGGGGCATTTAGCCTCCCCAATGTATTTTCTTCTAGATTTCAGATTTTTCTACAAATCAGGGGGTGTTCTCAGGTTTGTAGGTAGATCTGTCTTGTCTGTCAATGGCCCCAATCTCTGGATTTAAGTATCCACATATAGAGCCACATTGGGAATTAGAAATAGCGATATTATAATAAGGCTGCTTGGTCGAATGGAACTCCCTATATTAGAACCAATCAGTCTCCCAGCAGTGTCAAGATAAGGAGCAGTCCTGGGGCCTCAAATAATAGCTATAAGTCTTTGACAACATGTCTGTATAAGAATGTTAAGGGCACTAGGAAAGGGGTGGTTGAGAAAAATACTGCAGAAGCTTGGGCTGGTGTAATGAGAGCTGTCCAGTTCTGTGCACTGCCCATAATAAGGTCACCTGGGGCACCCTGATCCTGTTGAAATCACTGGAAAAGTTGACCTGACAAGGTGACTTCTGGATTTAGGTTTCATTCTGTCCTTATTTGACTGGGTTGTATCATTGTCTCCTAGCAGCACAGCCATGGGCTACTGTGACAGACTACATTTTAAAAGCTTAGAAGTGCTGTACAAACAGCTAAAGGACTGGGAAGGGTTAATTCTTCACAGAAACAGAGAGCCTTAAGTGACAGGCTGCTCCAAGCAATCTGATTGGTTAGCATCAGCTGAATAGAGAGACGCTTTAAACATGAATGCTGAGGAGGAAAATTCATTCAGAATTCAGCCCTGACTGAGAGCAGTTTAACACAGAGAGGAGAACTGGAGAAAGTTGGCAAGGATGAGTGGGTAGTTAGACAGAGACTCCCATTCGGGCAAAGGAAAGGGGATAGATCTTCTAGAGAGAGAAGAAAATTCCCTACCCAGTTAAACAGGGAGTTAGCTCTGAAGAGTGCAGAGACCCCTGGTCTGGTGTGGTTAGAAACTGCCTTTAGAGACCTTAAGAGTCAGTTTAAAAACTCAAGACAAGAACTGGTGTTTCAAGAGAAGGGGTTTGGATACTGGACAGAGTGTACCAGCCTCCTGGAAACCAAAAGAGTCAGAGAATATTCAAAGAAAGTGTACTGAAATGTTTGGGGGAAACACTGGAACAAAAACCTCTCAACATAAAGATTTTAAGTAACTGTGAAAAGCTTAAGAAACTCTCATTAGCCTGAAATATAAGTACTAAAGTCTGTGCATGTACTGATTTTACCTCAGAAATTTTAGCCCTTGATTTTACCTGACCTTTCCCCTCTATGTTAAATAAAATATTCTGTTAATTTGGAATATAAGAACGTCTTGAGTGCCATTAAAGTTAAAGGGGGCTCCCAATCCTTCCCTCAGGTTCCTGGGCTGAGCGAACAGCCAAAATATTATACTGTGACTGGGTAGGACAGCAGGAGTTTTTTAGAAAAGAAGAAAACACATTACTAGGGTAGCTCAGTCAGACAGGGGAAGAAAAACGGAGGAAACCTCTTGCCTCTGAGGGAGGGAAGTGGACAGGGGCCATCTTAGCTACATTATTGTTTACATACTAGTAAATCTTAACCTGGTGCAAAAGCTACACGGTCATGACACATCCCCCTTGCCCCCTCCCCCAAAGCTACTTATGAACTGGAAACACAGATGTTTTCCAAATTGCCTTAATGTTCTATCTTTCCCCAATGTTACTGGGGGGGGGGTCTTGTGTCCAGACAACTTTGTTAACATCCCCATGCTCTTCCAATCTTTCCTTGTTTCCCCCCATTCTTTCCTGAACTAATTTTCCCGTATGTTCCCCCCATTGCAGAATGAATTTGCAAGATAGCCTCTTGCTCAGAATCTGAACATTTTTTCCTCACTCCATGGATTGCTACCCCAAACCCGCCCAGTTTGCATGCCAACACTGAATCGTTTCAGTGCTGGAAGGCAACTGTGCTGAAACAAACAGGCCCATTGGGGGGCCTGACACCATCAGCCAATCATTACCCATTGATTTTCTCTGCTGCCCAATATATCATGACCGATTTCACACAAGAGCTGCGCCGCGGTCGTGCCTCCCTTTGTCCCACTTCTATTGGTCAATTTCCCACTCGAAGCTGCGTGGCCGCATTTTGACCCGCGGCTTCTCCCGATTTTCCCCGCGGTTTTGTAATCCTCAAAAAACAGGATCACAAAACCTCGGAGTAAATCGGGTGAAGCATGCATTAGTGGCAGCAAATTTCAAGGTGTTCAGTGGGACTATCATGTCAGAAGCCTGGAGCCCTTGGCCCTCATGGAAGCACGAAAGAATATTGTTTGCCCAAAGACCCATCCAGAGGGGTGAGTGTTTGTGTGCATAAGTGCATAGCTTCTCTTGGGAGATCAGCTATGTGAAATTGATTGCTCAGCAGAGCAAAATGTGAAGGGGGCTTTCATGGAACTTCTCCCCCTGGAAGCACCCCTCTCCATGCATGCTTACTCAAGC
The DNA here is from genome assembly GCF_001447785.1 of Gekko japonicus. Classification (NCBI taxonomy): domain Eukaryota; kingdom Metazoa; phylum Chordata; class Lepidosauria; order Squamata; family Gekkonidae; genus Gekko; species Gekko japonicus. Next base: position 363,513 of record NW_015174320.1, on the reverse strand, counting down.
ATAAGCCCCACTTGAACCCTGACCTAGACAATTTTGTTGTATTGGGGGGGGGTGTTAAAAATTATCTGCTTCTGGTGTCAGATGCACTAGGTATGTCACTGGAGCTGTGTACTAGACACAAGTCAGGTAAAAAAATTCAAAATTTGGGGGGGGGGAGCCAATCATACAGATCACCCAAATGCAGGAAAAGAGGCAACCAATAAGGGATGAGACACATACACCAGCAATGCCCCCCAGTTGTAATGTAACAGGCAGAGAATGTACTTTTAATGTGACTTGTGTAGCCCCATTGAGGCTGCTGAAGTAGTGCAATGCTTCAGCGCATGCGCAACCCCCCCCCCCAGCAGAAAATCAGTCATCAATGTGAATGCGAATAGATGAAACTGACTGGGGGGAAGGGGGGATAGGCTAGGTCCGGAGACCACTCTCTGCAGTCAGGTGACCCCCAAACTCCAGCCCCTCCATCGCCTACGTGAGCTTCTGACATGCTTGGGAGAGGCCATCTGGTCTCTTCCCAGCGTGGAGGTGTGAAGAATGTGGGTTTATGGTATGGCAACCAAGGCCATGGGGCCCAACACTTGGCCTCAACAGGAAATACAGCACAGCATGATATCAGAAGACATTCTAGGGGAAGGCAGGGGCTTTTAGAAATTAATATTTCTATTCAAAGACATCTAAAGAAACTGATGATGGAATAAGTGTTGTTAGTCTTTAAGGTGCCCCTGTTTTTCTGTTTTATTTTGCTACATAGCTACCATTCTGAAAGGTTGCCAACCTCCTGGTGGGGCCTGGAAATCTCTGGGAATTACAGTGGATCTCCAGACTACAGATATTATTACACATATTAGAACTGGTACACAATTCTCTGAGTCACTCAACTGCTGTTTTGTCATACAGTTGAATATATACTTTTAAAATCCTGTAATTATCCTTACTGCAAGAAGTGCAACCAATCTAGTGCTGGGTTTGAGTCCCCTTTTTGTGAGAGCTATAGAAAACAGCTGCTGGCTGCAGAAGTCCATTTTGAGGGGATATTTTGGAAAAATCTCATTCCGTTAATAATGAATTCTAAACACTTTAAACTCTAAGCAGCAAATCCAATCTGACATATTCAATCAGGGAACAGATAAAGTCACATCGCTTTTGTGCCCATGGGATTGGCTTGGTTTCCTATTACTTACAACTACAGCAATCTGCTTCTACTGAGTAATCAGCAAAGAATAATTTTAACTAGTGAATGAATTCAAGAAAACCAATAAGCCGTCTCCCCCATCCCTGTCGAGACATTCCAGGAATGAGAAAGGGCAGTGTTCATCAAGTACATTAGCGGCTGTGAATTTCGTCCACGTGACAACTACTGCTGCTTGTAATCCTGAAAGATTTTGCTGAATCTGAAAAGAATCTTTTCTGGCAGGCAGATATATCTGGCATAGACTGCTCTGTGCAGGGAGAGGCTGTTGAGGGCCCATTAATGTGATCGGTAAAACCAAATGATATATTTTTCCCCCTGGGAATAACACTTTGGACTACAGATATGGGCTACAGTTGTACATCTAAAAGCTCACCCATGAAAATAAACTGTGCTACATAATGAAAACTATCGTTATCAGAGTTCAACATAGACTTTCTGATGATGTGTTCAGGTTACTGCAAACTTGCTTTTTTAAATTTATGTCCTCTCAATTAAATATCAGAAGTGGAGATGTTCCAGTTTTAAGAATAAAGGTGTGTGTGTGGGGGGTACATGGATAAAAGTTGCTAGACCCTCTTCTCACCCACCATTCCTTTCCCACATCCCATGCCCTAGCTAATGATTACACAGATTTCTTGCTGTTATGTTCTGAGTTATTCCTAAACTGTTTAGTTATGGTTTGTGCTAAGGTATCCTAGCTTCCTCTGTTGTGACTGGCTGCGTAATAAAGACCTTCTAGTGGTCCTAAAGCCATACAGAGTATCCTATCAGAAAGCTCCACTTAGGTCCAATCAGACCTCATGAATATAGTTCAGTTTGTACATAGTTCAGTTTGGAACAGTATAAATTTGGATGCCGCTCTTTGCAGAGTCAGATTAGAGCTGAGTAATGTTCTGAATACTTAAAACTTGCTCAATATGTTTGACATTCGAATTTACCTTGTTGGACTGTGATGACCACTGGGATTGTTCAGTTCAGCACCAAACAACTTCAGTGCCTGATGAACAGGTTTGCATGCCCTCCCCCCCGCCCACAAAAAACCCTGCACGTGTACAAAAATGCTGCTAATCCAAACAGGTCTGCTACCAAATGGTAGGATTTCTTTACGAAACCACATCTATTTGTGATTAATTTATATGATTTGTTTGTGACTGATTTAACTGTCTATTAAAATAACTGCCTGCCAACGGGAGCAGTAGCAATGGGGAAGGGGGGAGTAGAACTTAGATTCTGACAACATGCATACACAAAAATCCAATTGCACTGTACTGTGCTATTAGGAAACAATAGGGAGAAGCAACCTGAGTGAACAGTCATGTATAGGTTGACAAGCAGACAAACAGTCCCTTGAAAAATTGGTTCATGACTGGCAAACAGGACATGAGCTCAACCCAATGGGTGTTGAAGCAACCCTATCCACAATTTCACTTTTCTCTCAGCTGGGTTCTGCTATCACAAGGGAGCCCATCTGTGCCCCCCCTTTGTTCTTCAATAAGACCACACATCTCATCCACCCTTTCTATGTGAACGGGACAGGCTTTAATTTAGAAGCATCTGCTGTGCTTGTGTCTCAAACAGAACTTTAGGTTTCTATGTGAAAAGAACTTTTTTTCTGTAGGGAGATTTCAAGCATGCAGTGTGCCATCTACACCCACGGTGCAGTGTACACAAAGCTTAATGATTCATTCTGCGGATTGTATCAACTAATTCTCAGGAAGGGGATATGGATCAAGTTTGCAGGTGCTGGAGGTGTATCTTCTCTCTGCACCACTTACCTAAATTGTAAACATCTCCTGTACTGTCCCTTTTCCCTCTTGGGGCTTAAAGCAGCTGAGGGGAGGGGAATATTTCAATTGGGGAAATGCTGCAGGGGAGATTAACCCAGCCCTTGTTCAATGCTGCAGCCCTGACCCACAGCATTAGTTTTTAGGGACCACATCTGGATACTCTGCATTATACGTAGCTTGGCCTTTCTTCTGGGCCAAGAGACTGCTGTGTTTCTTTTCCTCCCAAATGAAATTCTGTGCCTAGCCTATAAAGAAAACGTCAAACATTTTGCAAAATAGCAAATACACGCCTTGTATTGGGTGTTCATGCAACAACCTTTGCAGGAGCCTTGTCAAAGCTACATTTTCCTCTTTTCTTTGGACGAGGTACACACCGCAAGCATTTATGGACTGCCCAGCTGTGTACCCATCGAGGTTCCTCAGCTGTCCCTTTATCAGTAGTTTGATCTGCAGCAATTAGAAGGTGATAATATTTAACTCCTTGCCATGAGAAGCGTCACCCTGTTGCATGTCAAACTTCTGCCTAAAGGGACGGGAGCAGGCTAGCCTGTTTTTATTAAGCCAGTTGGAAGCCCTACATGAATGAACCACAGTGACTCCAGGCCAGTTGTGATTCCCTGCAGCAGATCCCCACAGTGTGTGTCACCCAAAAAAAAAAGGGGGGGGACACACAAGGATGAATCTGATCTGCTACAGAGAACACAGCATGTGCATACAATGCACACCTATTATTTCTGCAATTTGTGAAGCAACCCTAGGATTGGGATCTTATGCATGTGAATTGGAAGTGTTGAACTCAATACTTGCATAAAGATATGCAGGACATAGATGCAAGCCCACTTGCTCACTGTGATAAATGAAAGCTATGGCTTAGATGTTGCTATTGGTTCTATACAATTCTATACCTAAGGGGCCAAGGAAGAGTACAGCCATGGAATTTATTTTAGCCAGCCTGCCCTGCCTGCAGGCTCCTGTCAATCATAAAAAGACCCATTCAGGGCCATTTATTCCTGGCTGCAACTAGACTATTTGGAAGCTATTTTGCCAGTTGTTCAGACTCCTCAAAATAGCACTGAGCAGACTGACCAGTCGTGGTCTCTGGCCTCTCAGCTCTGACAACGTCTTCCTCACACAAATGTACACACACACACATAAGTCAGGATATTGTACTACTAAGGCTACATTTCCTGAGCCCGTTCGCGGGGAGGGCGGGGTATAAATGCAATAAAATAAATAAAATAAAATAACAGGCTCCCTTGATTTTTATGAGAGCCTCTCATTTCCTAAGGAAATAGGATCTTCTCATAAACCATGGCTCTCCAGTAGAAGATACATCTGAGCAAGAGCTCAAGGAAGCAAAGCTTCTTGGCAGCTTGAACAGTCTGGGTTCCACAGTGGTGTAAGAAGGAACTTTTTTTTGCCCTCTTGTAAGCCGCCCTGAGCCCGTTCGCGGGGAGGGCGGGGTATAAATACAAAAATAAATAAATAAACTAAACCAGAGTGTCTCAGCAAAGATGTTGCCATTTAGCCACAGATTTTGAAGGGGTCCAGGTGGAATATGGTCAACTGTCTACCATCTAAGATAGTGGTAGCTTACCACCTAGGGCTGCCATTTGCCCACAGCTGATAGGGGAACCACCACTGGAACTGCCTTCCCATGAGCACTAGAATTGAACAAAAGATTTAGTGAGTAGTTTCATGCACACTGCAGTGGTAATAGGGTAATAAGGTTGCTAGCTGGGAAACCAGAGAGGGCAGAAATTATCCTAACGGCATCCAACAACGTCACTTCTGGCTGCTTAACCAGAAGTGATGTCACCATGTTGTGGGATGCTCTAGAATTCACCCAAACCTCTATGGTTTTTACCATAGAGTTTTAGATTAATCATAGAGCATGTTGCGATAAAGTGACATCATTTCTGGATATGCAGCCAGAAGTGGAGCTGCAGTGTTGCTGGAAAAGTCCTGCAGATGGGCTCCTGACAACCCTATTACTACCACAGTGTGCGTGAAACTACTCAGTAAGTCTTCTATTCAGTTCTAGTCACCATTTTTCAAGGTGGTATGTTCATGCAGCAGCAGGATCTCCACTTTTCCCGAGCAGTCACAAATGGAGGATTCCATGCCATGAAAGCTTACATGTCTAGAAGAAGGTTTCTTACATGGCAAAAACATGATTTTTCTGTCTGTGTATTTTAACTCTTAAAGAAAGCTGGAAGCCTGGAAAGAATTAAAGAAAAGTACTGGAAGCTTCTAAAACTGTAATGTACTCGCCTTAACCACGTGCGCGACCGTGGGGCCATGCGGTCGTGCAAAAGCCTGTAGCTTCGTTCCTTGAGAACAATAGCCCAACGGATCCTAGTCCGCACCTATCAGAGGGCCAGGTCTGCTGCCGAGAGCCTATGGGACTCTCGGCTTCTGTAAATAGCCAGTAGGGAATAGGGGGTGTGTTTTGGTGGTGAGTTTTACAGCACATATAAGCCGGCCTGCGAGCCGGCGTTCCTTGTCTTGTTCCTGCTATAATAAAGTACTCTTGCTGAAATCACTCTACGCTCTCAGTACTTTTCACTGGCGACGAAGGTGGGATTCTACCCTTCCTGAACAAGACCCGGAGGAGATCAAGCACGCACCGAGCCCGATCGAGACCGCAGCAGCCGCCGCTCGTTTGGATCACCGCTCAACCGCATCGCGCATCGCTCTGCTCGCCTCCCCGGCCTCGCCTCACCATCAACGCCTCGCCTAGCCACGCCGCGCTCCTTGCCTAGCTGCGCCTCGCTCCGCATCGTCTCGGCAAGCTCCGCCTGCTTCTCTCGCCTCCTCGCCTCGCCCCGCGGCTTCCTGCTTCGCCTCGCCTCGGCGCCCTCACCGCGCCTCGCCAGCCTCGCTCGTCCCACCACCGGGAAGCTCCGCTCGCCTCGCCTCGCCTCACCGCGCCTCGCCAAGCGTAACAGCAGACAAGCGCACGCGCAAAGATGTCGGAGCCCGCCCTCACCTCCTCCACTTCATCCTTGTCATCCTCCTCCACTTCATCCTCTGCATCGACTTTGGCCGCCGCCGCCTCAGCAGCGACCTCTCACGAGGGCATTGCTCACTTTGACCTGGCACATCCTGAGCGATGGACAACGTGGGTGATGATCCTAAAGAACTATCTCACATGCTTATGGGTCACCGACGCAGGTATGAAGAGGGCACATCTCATACGCCTTTGTGGGATGGATACCCTGCTCCTTCTGCAGGACCTAATATCCCCCAGGGAAGTAGAAGAGGAGAGTTTTGATGACCTCATCGTGACCCTCACTGCTCACCTTGCTCCGAAGCCCACCAAGTTTGCGGAACGAATGGACTTTTTCACAAAAGTCCAAGGCCCAGAGGAGAGAGCTGCCGAGTTCCTGGCAAGCCTCCGACGGGCCGCCACGCAGTGTGCTTTCCCCAGCCTGGAAGACACGCTGCTTAATCAGTTCCTGGTGGGCCTTCGAGAAGCAAAATTGAGGAGGCGTTTGATCAGACAGAACGACCTCACACTGGCCCAGGCACTACAGGATGCGGCGGCCTTCGAAAAAGCGCATCAAGGCCGCAGCGGACACCAGGTCCATCGCACTCAAACCATTGTGGAGTCGGTCGACTCAGAGGAGGACGAGGTACTGCAAGTCCACCGTCAAGCAGCGCAACCGCCCCACTCGAGAGGGCCCCGAACCCCGAGATCATACGACCCAGCACCTCCCTGCGCCAGCTGCGGAGAGCCGCATGAGCGCCGGACCTGCTGTTTCCAGGACGCCGTCTGCTGGTCCTGCAACAAGCAGGGCCACATCGCAAAGGTCTGCCGCAGCCGCCGTCAGCAGCCCAGGAAGTCCTCCCACCAGAGGGAGCCGATCCACACCATGGACCTGCACTCCCTCGACCTTCACGCCGTCGACCACCAGCCCCAGCCCCAGGTAGGTGACCTGCCCTGCAACGGCCGAAACAAAGTCCACGTTTCGGTCCGGATAGAGGGGTCCCCCTGTAGCATGGAGATCGATACTGGCTCCGAGTTTACAATTATCTCGGAGGAGACACTACGGAAGGTGTGTCCTAAGGGGGGCCCCCCTCTGCGCAAACCACACTTTAAGTTACAGGATTTCAATAAGAATCCAGTGGTTGTGCAAGGCTGGGGCAAGTTCATGGTGGAATTCCAGGACTTCAGAGGTCCTCTGGACATTCTAGTGGTGGGCGGCCGGCTTTCCAGCCTCCTGGGGATGTCCTGGTTCAAGCCACTGGGCTTGACCATCGGGGGGCTCCACCAATTGCAGCGGGTAGACTTCATGGACGTTTGCAACGAGTTCCCGCAGGTTTTCGACGGCTCCTTCGGCAAGTTCACCGGACAACCCATCTCCTTGGACTTGGATCCTACGGTCCGCCCCATCCGGATCAAGGCCCGGCATCCACCCCTCACGATGAGGCCGAAGATCGAGGCGGAACTGGACCGGTTGTTGGCCCAAGGGGTGCTGGAACCGGTGGCGTCTGCCCGTTGGGAAACCCCCATTGTCACCCCTGTTAAGCCTAATGGGGACGTCAGGATCTGCGCGGACTACAAGTGCATCCTGAACAAAGCACTGCAAGACCACGCGTATCCTGTACCGGTGGTCAGCCACGTGCTGGCAGCACTTGCGGGGGCCCGCATATTCGGAAAGCTGGACTTGGCCCAGGCCTACCAGCAGCTGCCGGTGGACGCCGCCACAGCGGAAGCCCAGACAATTACCACTCATAAGGGGGCGTTCCGGGTCCACCGGCTCCAGTTCGGGGTCTCAGTGGCACCAGGGATTTTTCAATCCTTTATGGACTCTCTCCTTAAAACACAAGGCAGAGGAATTGTTTTTGGTTTTACTTGTAGAAAGGCCCAGAAGGGTTGTTTATGTTAAACTGCTCCAAGGTAAAGGTAAAGGTTCCCTTGCTCGAAAGCCAGTCGAATCCGACTCTAGGGTTGCGGTGCTCATCTCCGTTTCAAAGCCGAAGAGCCAGCGCTGTCCGAAGACGTTTCCGTGGTCATGTGGCCGGCATGACTAAACACCAAGGCGCACGGAACACTGTTACCTTCCCACCGAAGTGGTACCTATTTATCTACTTGGAATTTCTTGCTTTCGAACTGCTAGGTTGGCAGGAGCTGGAACTAGAGATGGGAGCTCACTCCATCATGCGGCACCCGGGTCTCTAACTGCTGAACTACTGACCTTCCACAGCCTGCGGTTTGGTATACATCACCATCCCTGCCAATTCAGCAACGCTTCTTATTCTTCCTAAACAATGAATTCTATTATCATTATCGCTGCAAAGGCTGCTTTTGATATAATGTTCTGCACTTGAAAATTGTCTTTTTAAAAGGGTCAGGCAAATGGCTACATGTGAAGAAAGGACATAGAGATTCACCTTCCTGAGAACCTCCCTGAACGCTAGGGTTGCCAAATGTACTCACCCCTTGGAGCGGGGGAGCCTCGCCGGGCTCCAGGAGCTCTTGCCGGATGTGTGTGTGTGCGCGCAAAGCGAGCGTGCACCGGCAGCACATCACAGGAAGTGACGTGCTACGTGCTCACATTGGGGGCGTGGCCCAGATCGTCAGGGGGGAAACCATATGGTTTCCCCCCCACGACGATCTGGGCCACGCCCCCAACGTGAGCAACGTGGCTGCGTCACCTCTGGTGACGCAGCTTCGGGGGCGGAGTTCCCCCCGGGGCCCGATTCCGCCGCCACGGAAATCGGGCCTCCAAAGCGGGGGATTCCCCTCCCCCGGGCCCATTTGGCAACCCTACTGAATGCAACTGGAATCTCTAAGATATATCAAGGAAACATTTCAGTCCCTATATAACATTTTGATATGTAAACATACATCCAGTAACTATCTGTGAGCATCAAAGGTCCTATTCATACATGCACAGAGAGCAGAATATGGCCTAATCCCCATGTTGCTAGCGCATGTGTGTATAAATATCACAGCTACATTGACTGAGCAAACTGTATGGGTCTTTCCCACGCGGCTTTTATGCCTGTCTAATGTTCCAGGCCACAAGAGCAAAGCCATCTTGAGTGATGCTATAAAATCAGAATATATGAAAATGAAACAGTTCAAATATTTAGAGGCTTAGGGGGGCAGGTACATTGGAAATTTCATTTTCCTGTCTTTTGTAGACTAAACATAGCCTGGCATGCACCGGGCAATTGTGAAGACTTGAATGGCAACTGATACTCTCCTGCCAAGATCACATGACCTCCCAGCTATTGTTAACTGTAAGTGTCACACACTGGCTGCCCAACATCCCAGTGATGTTGTGACGCTTCCTGGAGTAAAGTCAGCAACAACAAAGCAGAGACATTTTGATTGCCCGGGAAGCGCTTTGCAAAAGGATGTCTGCCAGAGTGATACGGATTTAATAAAAGAAATCTGCACAGACATTTCCTCAAATCCCTTGGCATGTCTGTGTGCATGTGCGCTTGGGTTTGTGTTGGTTTGATACTTTTTCATTGTCTTCTTTCATAGCTAGTTCATTTCAGGCTATGGTTACCTAAAGGTGTAATGCTACCATTAAAGGTCAACCAGGCACCGGGATTGAGTGGGTATTAACAACGCTTAACATTTATACAGTACTTTCGGTTTTCACAATATCTTACAACAGTCCTGTAAAGAAGGCCAGTACTGTTATTCCTACATTTATTTATATATTTGTGTTATTTATAGTCCACCTTTCTCACTGAGACTCAAGAAGGATTACCCAGGGTAAGTCAATAGGATCAACAGATGGGAGAGGCAATAAACAATGCAATAGGGCTCAGGTTGCAGAAATTCGAAAACAAGCAGAAACATGATACAAAACTGAAACAAAGCATAAGCATTTAAACACGGCACATTAAATGATGCAGAAATTACCTAGTAGGAGCATACTTACAGTAAGAGATAGTACATAGTAGTATAGGATACAGTCCTTAGCCCTTTACTAAAACATCTTTCTGAAGTTTCCTTACAGTTCCGGTGTAAACAAACAAACCAACCAACCCTTCCAGAATAATTCAGTTTCGCATAGTTTGCAAAAAGCCCGCAGAGTGGGAGCCTTCCTGACCTCATTGGGCAGGCCATCCTGTAAGGTGGGGGCCACAACAGAGAATGGGTATGTATGGGCAGTTGTTCATTTTGCCCATTTGCAGGGTGGCCAAGAACTGACTGCAGAATAGGAGTCATATGCATGCTCCACCTAGCTCCTGATAATAACCAAGTTGCGGCATTGCGCACCAACTGGAATCCCCATGTTGACTTTAGGGGGAGACCTATGTCTCTCCCCTACCCAAACCCCACCCTCTCCAGGCTCCAGGAAAATCTGCATTCTTCTATTCCTAAAGGCGTTTTTATAAAGTGAATAGGGTTGTAGTTTTAATGTTTCAGAAAAATTTAGGTAGCTTTCATTGCATTGCTTATTGGCATTGTATATTACACTGTCATCTAGTTTTGCAATCCAGTTTGACTGCACATGTATTATATTGTTGTTATTACAGGGTTAGTGTTTTAAGTTGTGTGACCTTCCTCAAATCTCAGCAAGAAAGGCAGACTATAAATAAAAAAAAATAAACTGACCAGTTGGGCTTCATACCAAGTGAGTATATGCTTTTTTGTAGTCCCCTGTGATAGCAAAAGGCTCTCCAGGTAGGAAGCAGAATGCTTTATCTTCAAGATCTCTCATCCCTGAGTGGTGAGAACATATCCCAAAGTCCCTTTCAATAGTGCAGGAGACTCTGGGAAGTTTTCAGTCTTCCTGCCCCATTTGCCTCTGCTGATCCCCGAGACTAGTCATGCCTCAGCTTCCTAACCCGGAACCATTACAGAAACGACCCCCCCCCCCCCCCCTCCCCCCGCTAAGCTTCTCAACAGCCTCCAATTTGACAAACAAGGTACATACAAAAAGCTTCAGAACTGGCAAAACCTTCTAATATCCTGTAGAGTTTAAGGAGTTGTGGACTGGCTCCCTCTCTTTGCACTCTAATGAATCCCTTTCTCTCGTCTTCTCTTCTTCTCTCCTATTTGTTCACTGTACAAAGCAAATGCATATTTCTGCTACTTGGGCAAATAAGGTAAAGGCAAGATGGTGGCTGAGTGGGGAGGATGGTGACCATATACAGGTGACTGAAGAGGATGAAGGATGACAAGAGCCCTCAAACTTTGCCTTGAGTCCAAGGGCACAAGGCAGGAGAAGAATGTTTTAGATTAAAGAAACGGGGGGGGGGGTAAACGGGGGGGGGGGGATTTGCAGATTGCATAGGCTAATTTACATTCATAGATGCAAATATATATGTAGTGCCAGCCCTGTCTAGAGCAACTGGCAAAGCTCAGCTCTTTGAATGATAGCCTGTTACTCAAATGTTTACAAAAAGCTGCTTCAATAAGAAAAAAATAACAACTTCAGCTGGTTTTACTGGACAGAAGCTGGACATTTCAGAGGACACCCCTTGAAAAAAAGGACCGTCCTCTGAAAAAGAGGACATCTTACCATCTCTAGCTAGAAGAAAAACTCAGTTATTATTGGAAAGATATATACTTTTATTTAAAAATGTAGCTTGAATCCAGACTAGCATTTCGCAGACACAATGATTTCTGCCCACTGAAAGCAGCTTTTCTGCCTCCTTGTTCCTGCAGCAGCCCAAAATATCCCCTGAAATCCTGTTCCTAGGGGATCCTTTGCCCCTCAGGAACAGGATTTGGGAGGTATTTCAGGCTATCATGGGAGAGACAGGCAAGAAAGTAACACTTCGTGGGTGGGAATCCTTGTGCCTTTTAAGTGTTACCCTGGATTCAAGTTACATTTTTAAAAAAAGCTGGAGAAGCCTTAGTTTGGGCAAAAGGTCTTTGGATTTTTTTGGGAGATCTTTAGGCAGACAGCCCAAATAGAGGATTTTCTGCTTCATCCACGTGGTTTAAGCCATGATTTGAGAACTAAGTTGAGTTAGTGTGAGCTAGCTCACAGTTTTTTAGCCTCTGGCTCACACATTTTTGCCTTAGCTCAGGCAGGATGGCTCCAGAGCAGACTAATTTATGCAGTAGCCAAATGGCTCGCTCACAACGTTTAATGCCAGGAGCTCACAAAGTAAAATTTTTGCTCACAAGACTCAACAGCTTAGAGGGAACATCCTGCCTAGAGACACTGCCATTTCTATGTGTTCTACATTCTACCATTTTTAGTGCTATGTAAATGTTTGATTTGCCTTTTCTTTATATTTACTTTTTGAATATCAATCTATTCCTTCACTCTCTGCCCACCTCCAACATGTTTTGTCAGTCAAGTTATTGGTCTCCTAATACTAAGTTGTTGTTTTGTTTTTATTTGTTTTTTTAAAAAAACCTCACACAAATATTGTCTTTTTGGCTGCCTTTGATAACCAGGGAACCTGATGTTAATGGATGAGTTAGAGACAGCTGATAGTTTCTTTTAAGGTTCTGGATCCTTAGTTGGGAACAGGAGGGATCACATACCTGGGAATGTAGGAAACTGTTGCTGAAAAGCATTCTGTACATCCCCAGAAAGCAGCCCGGCCCTTCAGTTTCACTCAGTTTCTATGACTGTATTTATTGGGTTGAAACCAACGCTGTTTTCCCTTGCTGAAGAAAAGAGCAGGGAGGTCCCCTTTGATGCCAAAAGTTTATGCTGGGGATTATGGGGCTGCATAGACAAAAGCCACGTGAGACCTTGTTCCCTCTCTCACATCCCTTTGCAAGTGCTGAAACAACAGCCTCCCCCCCCCCAATAGCTGTTTCAGCACTTGGAAAGACATAGGGGGTGGGCAAGATCACCTAGTCCTGCTGCACCATGGGCTCAGTCAGCATCGAGCCCTTGCAGCATTTTAAATGGCTGAATTCATCTGTATAATGGCACTGGTGTCAAACCCAGGGATGCCATAATATCTAGTTTGGCTCAGAGGCTATAGTAAGGAAGGAAAACATGTAAGACGGAGTGAAAAAGCCGGTCTGGATCCAGGTCCTGTAACTGATTATCAGGCTGAAAATAGCCCATTTCTTACCTGGCTGGTAGAAATCTGGAGATAGTTCTCTGGCCATCGACCTGGCTAATGTGGATTCGTTGTTAGCTGCTAGTGCTGCTTGCTCAGCACCTTCGGACTTGGCTTTGGCATGGGCAGTTCTGTAGAGAGAAAACCGTCATGGGATTGAGTGTTTTCCAGATGCTACAAAGACATCTTTTTTTTTTAAAAGCCATTTATTCCAAAACTCATAAAGATGCTCCCTCTAAACTGTGGAGTCTTGTGAGCAAAAATCCTACTTTGTGAGCTACTGGCATTAAAGTTGTGAGCGAGCAATTTGGCTACAGCAGAAATTAGTTTGCTCTGGAGCCATCCTTCCTGAGCGAAGACAAAAATGTGTGAGCCAGAGGCTAAAAAAACTGAGAGCTAGCTCACACTAACTCAGCTTAGAAGGAACACTGGTACGTACTGGTTGAGTTTTGGAGATAAGCCTCTTTTATGGTGGTCAATGATACCCACAATACTTATTGGGCCTATTTTGAAAGCACCTGATGGTTTTGCATCTTAATGGCCTATACTAGCATGCCACATACGAAATGGGGTATACAGACAGCAGGCTTCTTGAAAAACTACCACATCCTTTGGTTGAGGCACAGGTATCATCTGTCCATGTGAACATTCACCTAGAACGGGGGGGGGGGCTATGTGGTGCCCACAGGCACCATGGCGCCCACCAACACCTTTCTGGGTACCCACCAAGTATGTTCAGAAAGAGGGTGAGGTCAGGTGGGGATTCTGCCCAGCAGGTCTTCTAATTGGCCATTGGAGATTTGATGGGCTGTTCAGATTTTTAGAATCTTTGCTTTGACAGCAGTTGCCACCACAGCACGAGTATCTTTAGTGCGTAACTGAAGGTAAGCTGTGGCAGCCATGGTGTGGCTGGTTCCAACTTCTGCTGCAGCCACACTGCTGTCTCAGAATTCCAAAGGTGCTTGCAGGCTCATAAAAGCTGGGGAGCCTTGACCTAGAAAAACACCAATCCTAGCAGCAAATCGTGGTGACTGGACAAACTCAGCTCTTTCCCGTGTTGGCTGTTACAACATCATGTAAGTATGACTGTTATGCAATTTTTTGATGTGCCCTTTTTACCAATAGTGTACTTTCCCTAAGTACTATTTTTTGCACGGATCTGAAGTTTTCTTTGCATTCGCAATATTCTTGCTGGAGGAAGAATCGCCTTTTCCCAATGAAAACATACTGCAGTTTGAGTCCTGAGAAAACCAAGAATCCATCTATCACCTTGGTATCCTCCCCTTCCTACAAGAAGCTCAGGGCAGCATACATATAAATAGGAATGGCCCAAGCTGATTTTTATGGAAGAGGGAAGATTTGAACCTGGGTCTCCTTGTTCAAAGTTTAGTGCTCTAACCACGACACCACATTGTACTTCCATATCAAAAGTGTTAACTTGTGTGGAGATATTTGGCTGTTATGCACCAAATAAATAACAATAATACACTTTCTAGTATTTTGGACTGATCATCTGAAAAGGCTTTCAGAAAGCTTTAGAGTCTACAGGGCCGTTAGAATGAACAGTGCCATTTTCCAACACAACCTTCACAAGCAGTTAAGTCTTTACATGCCAATGAAACATTTTAAGAATCTCACATTAGTCCCTTGAAGCGGATACCCAACGGCACTCTCTGGGCCCAGCAATACTGTTAGATAAAGGAGAGGACACTGTGTCTCTTAACTCACATAGCAGCTTCCTTTGTATGAAGAGCACGTTTCAGTTTCATCCTCTTAGGTAATAGAGAATTATTGCTACCCTTTGAGGACAGGCCTGGGGGAAGAGGGATGCTTTCAAGGGCTTGTGTCATGGTTAAAAGTTTTCCCATTCCTGAAATGTGGAGTCGCTCAGCTGAGGAAGTAGAAATCTCCACTCTGAAGTCCTGACATCTCACAGAAGGCCCCTAAGAAGCTGTAAACAGAGAACGCTTGTCCTTTTTTGGTAGTGTATAATCAGTGTGATTAATTCCACCGCCATGTGAGGGAGGCCCAGTGGCGTATTGCTGTCTCCTTGTGTCTGAAGAGGTGTGTGGGATCCAAAGCATTCAGGATGTGCAGTATGAAAAGTACGCAGACGGACGAGTGATTTCAGCTTAGCGTACTTTATTTGATCAGGAACAAGACAAAGTAACCAGCTCGCAGGCTGGTTTATATGTGCAACAACCCCGCACCCAAAACACACCCACACACAAGTGGCTATTTACAGTGGCCGAGAGTTCCATAGGCTCACGGCCGTGAGCCTAGCCTGCCGACAGGTGCCGGCTAGGATCCGCTTGTCCCATTGTTACTGAGAGCGAAGCTCGGCCGCTTCGCATGACCCCGTGGTGAAATGGCCACGCACGCGGTCTGAGATGGATACATTACACAGTACAAGGCAGAAAAACAGTCTACACCTTGAAGCTTGTGTAGTGAAATTTGGTGTAGTGGTTAAGTGTGTGGACTCTAATCTGGGAGAACCAGGTTTGATTCCCCACTCCTCCACTTGCAGCTGCTGGATGACCTTGGGCAAGCCATAGTTCTGTCAGAGCTGTTCTCTCAAGAGCAGTTCTGTCAGAGCTCTCTCAGCCCCACCTGCCTCACAAGAAGAAGAAGAAGAAGAAGAAGAAGAAGAAGAAGAAGAAGAAGAAGAAGAAGAAGAAGAAGAAGAAGAAGAAGAAGAAGAAGAAGAGGAGGAGGAGGAGGAGGAGATTGGATTTATACCCCGCCCTTCACTACCCGAAGGAGTCTCAGAGCGGCTTACAAACTCCTTTCCCTTCCCCTCCCCACAACAGACACCCTGTGAGGTAGGTAGGGCTGAGAGAGCTCTGACAGAAACTGCTCTTTTTCAAGGACAGCTGTGCCAGAGCTTGTGACTGACCCAAGGTCACATCAGCAGGTGCAATTGGAGGAGTGGGGAATCAAACCCAGTTCTCCCAGGTTAGAGTCTGCGCACTTAACCACTACACCAAACTGTATTGTAACCCATTCTGAGACTCCGAGTGAAGGGCAGGGTATAAATCCAATCTCTTCTCTTCTGAATAATTAATAGTTATCGTATGGCACTGAGTGTAGAATAACCAGGAGATCCTAGGATTGTCTGGCAGCTGCAAATTCTAGCTCTTAGCATTGTGCTAGTGGCAAGCTAGACTTTTTTATGGGCTGAGAGAGCTCTGAAAGAGCTGTGACTAGCCCAAGTCCACCCAGCTGGCTTCATGTGAAGGAACAGGAAATCAAGCCTGGTTCTCCAGATTAGAGCACTGCTCTTAACCACTACACCAAAGAGTTTGGTGAAGTGGTTAGGAGCGCAGACTCTAATTTGGATAACCGGGTTGGATTCCCCACTCCTCCACATGTAGCTGCTGGTGTGACCTTGGGTCAGTCGTAAGTTCTTTTACAGCTGTTCTCTCAAAGGCAGTTCTCAAAAGAGCTCTCTCAGCCCCACCTACCTCCCAGGGTGTCTGTTGTGGGGAAGGGAAAGGAGATTGTAAGCCACTCTCTCCTTTGGGTAGTGAAGGGCGGGGTATTAATCCAGTATCCTCCTCCTCCTCCTCTGAAGCTCTACCTCCAAATTCCCAGGAATCTCCAACTTGGAGTCGGCAACTCTACTTGTGAGGTAGGTTAGGCCGAGAGCGATTGGTCCAAACAAGCTTCCATGGCAAAGAGAGGAGTGAAGCCTGGGCCTCCCAGATCCTAGCCCAACACTCTAACCATTACCCTACAGTGAAGTTTATTTTAAATGGGGGATCATTCAACTCTACCTTCCCCACCTGCACCCTGAATTGATGTGATGCACTTTGCCATCTCAGAATCTACCACCTCATTCTACTGCTGTTATAGGGTAGGTTTAATTTATATTTATTTATAAGTTCAATTTATACCCCGCCCTCCCCGCTACGCGAGCTCAGGGCGGCTTACAAGGAGGCATAAGCTTTGGTTCTCCCAAAGAGCTCACTTGCACTGAGAACAGCAGCCACAGCATGAGAAACCAGAGTTGCTAACAGACTAGGAGCAATTGGGGCAAAGAAGGATGCAGGCTCCAAATTCAAATGAAGAACTGGATGCCATGTTTCTTGAGAGCAGCCTGCTGACTTATTCAGGCTGATGAGAATTCAAAGGTTAGGGTGCCTTCCTTTGATACCTGCATCCTAACATCTTTGTTGTAGTAAATGCAAGAAAACCATCTCATGCTCCTAAACTCTGTCCACAAGTTGCAGTGCACCTATGTACAATCTGTATACAGTATATACTTCATTTTTCTTTACAATTGGGCTGAGTAATTTTCATGTTACATTCAATGCTTGTACAGCTAAGTGTGTGATTTAAACCTCACATTTACCCAGGTACCAGTTCCCGGTTTCACTTGTAAAGTGAATGCATGTTTGCTCTTTCGCACAAACAGATGGACGTGCAGGATGTACATGCACTCACTGTAATGCAAACAGGGTTTCTGCTGAGTTAAGAAAGATCTTAACACTTGGAAAAAATATGCATATGCAAAATATTAACTCAGTGGGGTTGACCTCTGAGTGTACATGCTTAGGACTGAACTGTGATTCACTGCTTTCCTAGGAGTAAGCCTATGGAATAAATTGGGCCAGAGTAGACCTACTGAGGAGTGCTCCCTCAGTATTTTGTAATCTTGAGATAAATACTCAATACAAGCTTAGAGTTACCTGTTGACAGAGCCCCTCTC
Source organism: Gekko japonicus (assembly GCF_001447785.1). Lineage (NCBI taxonomy): Eukaryota > Metazoa > Chordata > Lepidosauria > Squamata > Gekkonidae > Gekko > Gekko japonicus. Next base: position 345,809 of record NW_015174320.1, on the reverse strand, counting down.
TATTACCACAGCGTCTTCTGTTACCCCAGTTGTCTTTCTCAGATCACCAATAATCTTTTGAATTTTTCCGCTATCAGAAACCCTGGTTTTTTCCATTATGCAGCAAAGAAATCGCCACTACGCTTGGAAAATTTTACAGGGAAACCGCAAAAGGATCAACAACTCAACACATGAGAGCTCTCAGTTAATTAGCACTAGATCAAACACTGCTATTTAGATAAGGTACTGCTCTTTAGCATAATTAGCCTAAATATTCAGCCTCTACCAGGACACCAAAATCTTGCATTCTAATCCCATTGCCACTTAAATAATTAATTTCAAAACAGACTGAATGATTAGTACATATATTTTAAGCATCCTGCTTGGAGTTGCTGTGTGCAATGTTCTTCTCATCAGCCATGAGACAGGAGTAGGTTTCTCCCATTCTGTTCCTTTTATTGTTGTGGAATCTCTCTCTGTGCCACATTCCACTACTCCTTACTTCAGGTTAACTAGTACAATTTCTAAAATTAATGCCAGAATTGAAGCGGGTGTAGTTCATTAAAGTTTTCAGCGCTTTCAATCCATTTGCATTCCCCTCCCCTTTATGTAACCAATGCGCAAATTGACAAAGCACATCAAGGGGTGGGGGTGGGGGTGGATTATAGCACAGCTCTCTGAGGGCCCTGGACAGCAAGCCGCATTGGGAACATGTTGTGAGGTTTGGAATGGACTGTGGAGAAGGAGCCGCACAGGGATAGCTCACAGGGAGAGGGGAGGGAGAAGAAGGAGGTGGAGCTAGTGAGGAAATGGGTTGCTAGGCAAGGAGAAGCCATTTGGGGAATGTGCATATAGGGAACCTGCCAACTGCATATAGATCCTGACCATACTAATGTTTGGGAATGTGGTTCAGGATCCAAGAAGATATATTTAATGAGGAATGAACAAAATCCAAAGAGCATTCAGTCTTTATTCTCCTTTATACTTCAGAAGGCATAACCTCATACTTTCCTTTTCCTTCTTCAATGCTACTAAGCTTAAACTTGACTTTGGGGATACAGCCAGGGGTCATTTCCTGCAGGAGCGCACAGGAGCGGAGCTCCGGCAGTAAAGAGCCCAGGGGGTGGGCACATGCAACAAGCCCCACCCCCTGCTCCCAGCAGCCCTCACGTCAGAGCAAGAAGCAGCCAGGTAAGTTGCAGAGCTCCCCCCAGTCCAAAACAGTCCAGTGGCACCTTTAAGACCAAGTTTTATTCAGGTACAAGCTCTCCCTCCTCTGTGAGGACAGATCTGCACGTCCCCTCCCCCAATAGCTAGCAATCCAAAACAGTCCAGTGGAGCCTGAGTGGTGGGTATTGCCTTCTGACACACTTCCAGGGATGTCAGGGGGTGTGGCATATGCAAATCAGTTATGCTAATGAGTTGTGCTAATGAGATCCTGCACCTCTTTTTCTACGAAATGACCCCTGGATACAGCAGAGGTAGATGAATGAAGAGAAAGCAAAAAGGGTTCCAAACTCACTCTCATTCTCTAAATGGGAAGTCAATAAGAATGGGCGCAATCCAGAAAGCTGCTGGCATATTAGGACATACATATGTCAAGTTGCTGCTAGGGCTGTTCTCCTAGTCTCATTCTGGAACTATCTCCCCAGTGAGCACAGTTTTATAAATAGCTTAGTGTAATCTTTGGAAACTGAAGAACTGAAATAAACTGAAAAACCAACCTGCACGTCTTTCAGGTGAACTGTGACATCTCTGCCTGAGCTCTGCCTGAGCTCTTATCACATACAACCCAGAGCTCCAGATGTTGGGCACACCAATCACATCAAGTTGCATAGGAGCTGGTCCAGCGCTGTTATTCTCATTGCCGGACTGCAGGGGAAGGGATGGCTGAATCCTATCCTTTCCCCCAGAGAATAACTACACACTAGGAAAGGATGAATGGGACTGTTAGCAGACTCAGGGTTGCAGCACTGAGAAGGTAGTGATGGGAAAGGGCTGCGCCAGGCTTGGGCTAGTATGGCATATGGATCACAGAAGGGCACAGGAGATGCTTGCAAGCTGGCATAA
>NW_015174320.1:336726-343729 GCF_001447785.1 Gekko japonicus | reverse complement strand
GGTCAGTTTTGCTCTGGGTAGAAGCTGACATGCATATATTGTATGTCATGTGGGGCATGACGTCTATAGTTTATTGGTATCTTGTCCTTGCTTACAGTTCGAGCACAGACCATCTGTTCTTTTCAGGTAGGAACCAACTTTAATGATACATTGAATTTTGGTTCCAATAACTGATTACACCTCTGGTATTATAGCAGAATAAATCTTAGATTACTACACAGTGGTTGTCTCTTCTGTGTAGGGTGTATGTAGCAGAATTCCATTATTAATGGGCACAATCATTTATAGAGCTCCTCCCCCGGCTGGAGTGGAGTTTTGTATAGCTGTGAACAGGGAGATCACAAACCAACAAACCTGTCCCCTTGGATTAATTATGAGTTTTCCTGCATCCAGCTTTCATTAGACTGTAAATGAGATTTGGATTAGCAGAGAATTCTGCAAATGCGACTCTGACACCATCTAAAAGCCATGCACAGCAAACAGCTGCCAGGCTTGCTTTGCAGCCAGATCCAAGCAGAATACTGAAGGTCTTTCCAAAGTGGGATTAAGGGGGGGGGGCATCACAAATTGGTCGCCAGTCACAATTCGTTATTGCCATTGACTGTGATCTTCTTGCCACTTGTAAAAGGGAAAAGGGTATCATCACTGACGTCAGGCTACTTTAGAGCAGGGGTCTTTTGGGACCGGAGCGCATCAGAGCGCCGCTCCGGGAGCCCAGGCACTGGAACAAATGGCGGTGGCAGCAAGCCCTGCCCCCAGCTCCCCACGCTGCGGCCCCCTGCTGCCTCCCCAGGCCAGCACCAGAGCGCTGCGGCCCGTGGGAGGACAGAAGAGCCCCCCTGCAACCTCCCCGGGCCAGCGCTGGAGTGCTGTGGCCCGTGGGAGGCCAGAAGAGCCCCCCCCACCGCCTCTCAGAGCCAGCGCCAGAGCACTGCGGCCTGTGGGAGGCCAGAAGAGGCCCCCCGCCGCCTCCCAGGGCCAGTGCCGGAGCGCTGCAGCCCGTGGGAGGCCAGAAGAGGCCCCCCCCCGCCTCCCAGGGTAAGTGAGGGATCCACGGAAGGGGGCGGAGGCTTGATTTTTCTTTCTTTCTTTCTTTCTTTCTTTCTTTCTTTCTTTCTTTCTTTCTTTCTTTCTTTCTTTCTTTCCCTCCTTTCATTCTCTCCTTTTCCTGTTTCCCTCCTTCTTCCCTTCTCACTCTTTCTTTCCCTCCTTCTTTCCTTCTCTTTCTTTTCCTCTTTCCTTCCTTTCCTTCTCTTTCACTCTTTCATTCCTTTATTCCTTCTCTTTACACCCTCTCTCTCTTTCCTTCCCTTTTTCCTCCTTCTGCAGCCCAACTCTAGTGAGAAGGGGTTTAAACTTTAAACCCCTTCTCTCTTCGCTCCCCCCCACCACCGCTGGGGAAGGGAAGGGGAGGCTTTTGAATATGCCTTCCCCCCCTTTGCTTCCCCTTCTGACATCACTTCCGGTGATGTCATGGGTGTTGCATATGCTAATGAGCTATTATGTTAATAGCCCAGTAGCTCATTAGCATACCATATGTTAATGAGCTCCTGCAGCTCTTTTTCTAGGAAAAGTCCCCTGCTTTAGAGACATATGGATGTGGTACGCTTTGGAGTCATCTAAAGCTCAGCACAACCATAGTGACAAGCTCTACCCTTTTCTTGCACAGGGGGTGACAGAGGCTCATCCCTCACACAGTCACACAGAAGCCCATTTCAGTCTTTAGGACGGAACAGAACACAGTCCTTTCAATATGCATGGTTGCCATGTTGTGTGAATAGAAAAATAGTAAAAAACATAGAGTTTTGGGGTAAATCCTAGAGTTTCCTGTGACACGGTGATGTAACTTCCAGTTTCACAGCTGGAAGTGATGCTGTGGTGTCAATGGACATCATTTTGCTCCCCCATTTTTCTCTCACTGCCCTATGGAGTGGCGGTTGGAGACCAAGCAATTGGATGAAGCAGGCAACCTAGCCTGCCTAGCTCAGTGTGACCACATTTTTTTCTTCTAGGAGGTTATTCCTGTAGTCATACTGAGCTTGCAAGTATAAAAGAGATTCTTGATGTAAGTGCATCTGTGGATGCTCGATTAAAAAGCCCCATGCAGATTCATATTCTGGGCTTCCACACCTACCAGACTCACAACATTACTGTGCATGAAAGAAATATAGACATACAAAAACCCCAGACAACCTCCTTTTCCTCAAAACAAGAAGAAAAAGAGTAGGTTGTTATACCCTGCTTTTCTCTACTCTAAGGAGTCTCAAAGTGGCTTACAATCACCTTCCCTTCCTCTCCCCACAACAGGCACCTTGGGAGGTAGGTGGGGTGGAGAGAGTTCTCAGAGAACTGCTCTTGAGAGAACAGCTCTGGGAGAACTGTGACTGACCCAAGGTCATCCAAATGGCTGCACATGGAGGAGTTGGGAATCAAACCCAGTTCTCCAGATTAGAGTCTGCCGCTCTTAACCACTACACCATATACCACACCAAGGATTGCTTTTAATTTTTTTGGTTAATTACAAGTTCATTGATTTCCAAGTAAAGTGCATCTGAAAAACACACACAAAAAACAAATAGCCCCTGATCCTGTCCACCTTCAGCTGAACCATGGAGAAACAGCCAAAGGCTACTTCAAAAATCCTCTTCCCCCTCAGTCGCTTTTAAAGTGAAAAGAGCATTGTGTTGCATTTTTATCACAATTAATCATATTTAATTTTTATCATCCTTACTCCACAGAGCTTAGGTTGGTGGACATGAGGATTATTCCATTTTATGCTCACATCAATCTTATGGGAAATTTTCTCAGTCGAGGGTGGTAAGCAGGGATCAGTACTCGGTCCGATGCTTTTTAACTTGTTCATTAATGATTTGGAGTTGGGGGTAAGCAGTGGCTAAAATTGTGGATGATACAAAGTTGTTCAGGGTGGTAAAAACCAGGGAGGATTGTGAGGCACTCCAAAGGGATCTATTGAGGATGGGCGAGTGGGTGTCAACGTGGCAAATGGGCTTCAATGTGGCCAAGTGCAAGGTGATGCACATTGGAGCCAGAAATCCTAACTATAAATACACGTTGATGGCGTTCGAACTGGCAGAGAGTGACCAAGAGAGAGAGATCTTAGAATTGTAGTAGATAACTCACTGGAAATGTCGAGAGAGTGTGCGACTGCAGTAAAAAAAGGCCAATGCTATGCTGGGGATTATTAGGAAGGGTATTGAAAACAGATCAGCCAATATCATAATGCCCCTATATAAATCAATGGTGCGACCTCCTTTGGAATACTGTGTGCAGTTCTGGTCACCACACCTTAAAAAGGATATTATAACTTTGGGAAAAGTGCAGAAAAGGGCAACTCGAATGATAAAAGGGTTGGAACACTTTCCCTATGAAGAAAGGTTAAAGCGCTTGGGGCTCTTTAGCTTGGAGAAACGACGGCTGAGGGGTGACATGATTGAGGTTTATCAGATTATGAATGGGATAGAGCAGGTAGACAAAGAGGTACTTTTCTCCCTTTCTCACAATACAAGAACTCATGGGCACTCAATGAAATTGCTGAGCAGTCGGTTTAGAACAGATAAAAGGAAGTATTTCTTTACCCAAAGAGTGATTAACACTCTTTGATCCAACATTGGCTTCTCTTATGTTCTGAGAGCCAGTTTGGTGTAGTGGTTAAGTGTGCGGACTCTAATCTGGGAGAACCGGGTTTGATTCCCCACTCCTCCACTTGCACCTGCTGATGTGACCTTGGGTCAGTCACAAGCTCTGGCACAGCTGTCCGTGAAAAAGAGCAGTTTGTGTCAGAGTTCTCTCAGCCCCACCCACCTCGCAGGGTGTCTGTTGTGAGGAGGGGAAGGGAAAGGAGTTTGTCAGCCGCTCTGAGACTCCAAGTGAAGGGCGGGGTATAAATCCAATCTCTTCTTCTTCTTCTTCTTCTTTATGGGAATGGGGTGTGCAGACAGTTCAGAATCACACTACCTAAGTCAAAGCAAGTTCCCAAAGATGCATTTGTTGAGACGATGTAAATGGGAAGAGCATTTGTACAGGAGAATTGGTAGACTGGGGCACTCTCCTCCCATCAACAATTCTCCCTATCAATTCTCTCCTGCCCCCACATTGAAATTTTGTGGGAAACACCACCTTTGGAGACCTTGTATTTGCCTTGTAGCCAGACAGAGACTGATCCTACTGGCCTCCCAAGTCCAGTTGCTACACCTATCCACAAGAACATACTCTCTGGTTGAAACATAATGCCTCCCATGTGTGAGATATGGTGACTTTCCAACATTACAATTTTGGAATATGACATCAGAGTTTGATTGTACAATTTTGGAGTAATTTGATCAAATTCATAGTACTTCTCCGACAGCTTCAGCCTATGAGCCGGTGTGCAAGCCCCTGGATTAGTAGAGTCTATTGAAGTTAGTGGCTGTTTTGATTTTATGCAAGAAGTATTTTTAAAATAGTGATGAAGGATCCATTCATTCACACAGTGGCCCTTTTCAGATGCTTCAATTGCATGTGTCAGGAGCCTGTCAACCACAGAGATCCTCCCAAGACATGCAGTGGCATTTGGCTGGAAATGGGAAACAGAGATTTTCAGCTTAGGTACATGTGAAGAACCCTGCTTAAAAAAGGGTTTTGTTTAATGTTTACAGAGGTTATATGTGCATGCAAAATACTCTGTGTTGTCCCTTTCAGACAGTATGGCAACCATGCGTATCAGGAGGATCACAAGTAGTGCACACTCCTGATATTTATGTTTGGCGGGCGCCATGAACACACAATCATAATGTCTGGAAAAGGCACTAATTTATCCTCTGTGCAAGCAGTCTTGACTGCCTCTCTTTATTCATTCATTCAGGAAATTTACATGCTGCCTCTACAGAGTCCTGATCCAGGTGACTCACAAGTAAAATAATACCATAAATCATTTTAAAAAGCATAAACTACCAGTAAAAAACCAAGGCAAGCCGCTGAAAACAAACCAAGGGCATAAAAATAATAAAACAACCATTTGAGCATCCTAGAAAATTCTTGGTTCTTCCTCACCCAGGGTGGGGTCCAGGGCCACTGCACCATTCAGGTCTTCCTTTCTGTCAGCCGTGCCTCAAGAAGGATCTCAGAATTCAGAGAAGAGGGGGGTTGACAACACCCTTGAACACACTCTCTCTGGCCAGCAACCTTTCCCAGACTGATGTGGGATAGGCCTGGCCGTTCCTCCTTGGCCTTCCCTGGGCTGGCCTAATAATGGCTTGTCTGGGGGGGGGGCAGGTAGGCTATGGCAGGCAACCTGTCATCCCTGCCCACTCTGGAGGAATTGAGCAATGGGAGAAAACAGGGGGGTGATGATGTCATTTCTGGTCACTGTGTCCATGATGCTCTAGGTCAGGGGTGTCAAACTCATTTGTTACGAGGGCCGGATCTCACATAAATGTCACTTTGTTGGGCCGGGCCATGTGTGCCATGAAACATCATGCCAGGTATGGGAGACAGAAACTGTATAAAGGACAGCAGCTGGTGAACTCCGAGTTGGTGTATCCTCACTGCAAGCCCCATGGGCTGGGAGGGGGTGCAGAGGAAAACCCACATAGGTGGACTGGAGAGGCAGCAGTGCAGTGCTGGGCAGATGCTCCCGTGACTGCTGCAGGCGAGGTTGTTCTGCCATGCTGAAGCCACAGTGGAGTGGCTCTGCACACTCTCCCCTCAGCACTCCCTCCCTTGCACCAGTTGCTTGCAGGCTGCATAAGAGCCCTGGACAGGCAGGCAGGTTCCGGCCCCCCGGGCCTTATGTCTGACACCCCTGCTCTAGGTGATCACCCAGATGTGATGTTGCAGTGTCAGTGATGCTCCTTCCTTCCACGATCGGCACAGGGCTGGCAACCCTATTGGTACCTAAAAGACAGCAGCGTAGGCACCAGGTGAGCCTCAAAGAGGAGGCCATTCCAAAGGTGAGGTGCCACCACTGAAAATGCCCCAGTCCTTGTTGCCACCCACCTCGTCTCCGCAGGCAAGAGAGCAAGGCTTGGGAGGCAGATCTTAACTGGCAGGCTAGACAGACCTTGGCAACACATACTCAGAGAGAAAAAATGTAACATGTCAAATGGATGACCTTGAATACAACCAGCAGTGATTGCTAAGTTGGCAACAGCAGTTTTTCCAGCTGGTTCACTTTCTACTTTTCTCCATGGGATCATGAGCACGCATACGGTAAGCGACAGAAGGGGACTGTTTTGCATGCTCATATCAAGTCTTTTGTGAACCATCTCTAACAATTTGTAACACTGAACTTAAAATACCGCTATCAGAGTCAAACGCTGACTTGGCTGATGAAATAAATCATCCTTCATGACTGTTATTTAAATTTTAGCACAGAAATTTGATCTTGCATATGTAGATTTTAATAAGCTGACATTACTTTCAGCTTCACTGGCTCTAGGGGAAGGTTTTGAATATTATATTCGTTTCCACAGTGCATGGAGTTCATCAGCGTAGACACTGCTCTCAGATCCATGGCTCACATAACATAAAACCGTCCACTACTGTCTATGCATCACTCTGTTTAGTCAGCATAGTTTGGGGTTTATCCAATTAGGCTGTAAATACCTGACATCATCACCACTGCTTATTCTTCTATGTCGCTGCACACACCTGACCTATGATGTCATAGCCTAGGGCATTTTCAGATATCATTTTTACCATCACAGCAAATTGGCAGTAAAGCAGCCCACCGTGCCCTTATGATGTCAACCATTTATTTCTGGCACTTGTGGGGACATTCTTCTGACCTGGTGCTAACATGGTTAAAGCTTTAGTCCAAGGACATTTCTGCACAGACACAGATTCCTGAATGATATCCCAGAAGGGAATGGACACTGGAGAGAGCCACACAGCAAAGGCTAGATTTTTTTGGAAGATTTGCCTGCTTCCTATTCGGGGCTACCAATCACATTTTGGGAGAGGGCAAAAATGTACCAAGTCAGACAATTGGTCCATCGATCCATCT
>NW_015174320.1:319661-336666 GCF_001447785.1 Gekko japonicus | reverse complement strand
ACCCGAGACCCTTTAACAGGAGATACCACAGACTGAAAATGGGATTTTCTGCAAGCAAAAATTGTGCTCTACCATTGAGCCACAGCCCCTTCCATAAATGTCACTCACATACCACCATCTTGCCCTTCATAGGTGGTTTTCATGGAAATACTGGAGGTTCATAAGAACATAAGAGATGCCAATGTTGGATCAGGCCAAAGGCCCATCCAGTCCAACACTCTGTATCACACAGTGGCCAGAAATATCAGGTGCCATCAGGAGGTCCACCAGTGGGGCCAGGACATTAGAAGCCCTCCCACTGTTGACCCCCCCAAGCACCAAGATGACAGAGCATCACTTGCCCCAGAGTCCCTTATACCTTGTGGCTAATAGCCACTGATGGACCTCTGCTCCATATGCTTATCTAATTCCCTTTTGAAGCTGTCCAATGCTTGTAGCTGCCACCACTTCCTGTGGCAGTGAATTCCAAGTGTTAATCCCTCTTTGGGTGAAGAAGTTCCTGCAACTTGATCATAGTTTCTCAGTGAGAAGATCACTAACAGCAGACAAGTGTCCACAAAAACCAGCACATCCACCTCTATGAGCATCCCCCTGCAATGCATAGTTCAAAAAGGACACTGAGCTCACTATAGATCACCCTGTGGGTTGGGACACAAAAGTGGGTCATGAAACCTTGGAAAGTGGGTCACAAACCAGCCCTTCCTAATGGTGGCTCCTGATCTTTGCATCCTTCTCTTTCTTTACTCCTCGCCAACTTCTCACCTTCTCATCTCCCCCTCCTTCTTTGTGACAATTATGGGGGGAAGGTATCCAGAAACTAGTAACTTAGCAGTAGTAGCTGAAAGAAAGGGTGGGGAAGGTTGGAGAGTAGGTGGGAGCTGTTCAACATGCCATGGAAGATCCAGAGAAAGAAAGATGCTTGTGCATGCATGGGCTCTGTCTTGGTGTTGCTTCTTCAGCATCCAGACCTTCTTGTACAGCTCCCCTGCAGTGCCTCACTGTCCCCTACCTGCTGTGAGAGATGTACTGCACCGAGCCCCTTGGCACCAGCCTCTTCACCACCATCTGCCATTTTGCTTCTCTTCAACCCAGTGACCCCCCCCCAACTGTTCTTCAAACTCCTCCTCTGACCCAGCTGCTTGTGGTTCATAGTGGAAGAAGCTGCACCCTTTGCGTGATGTTTGTTGGTTTCTCAAAAACATCTGCTTGGGCACTATAGAAAATTGATTACTGGAATAGAGGAGTGCCAAGGCCATAGGGCACCAAAAACCCTTGGGCCAGCCCTGGATGGGTCACCACACAAAGTAAATGTGAGTCACCGAGCCAAAAGGTTGGGAACCACTGTTCTAGAACATACTCTTGATGTGTGGGGGACAATGGTAAGATCCATCAGACCTGGCTGCCACTCCCCCATCAACTAAAAGTACAACTTGAAAAAATCCGTAGAAACATTCAGTAGTTTCACATCAGTCCAATCAACACTGAAACAATCCCCCAAAGGAAGAGGTCTGAAAACTATTAACCTGGATGAAACTCAGCTTTTTCTTTGAATGCTTAAGAAGTTAGGATGAGTGTCGAGGTTCACTGAGCTCTAAGGAGGTCAGCAGGCCTTTGCCTTCATGATTACTTGGTGAATTTTTAAGATACTGAAACATTATCCTCAGCCCTAAATAGCTCAAGGCCACTTGCATCCTTCCCTGAAGGCTACTTCCCCACGGAACAATCATAGGACAGTGACTGTCTGCAACTCTCTTCCTCAAGGCATCTGTACATTATGGGGAGGACAGCTAACTACAAATGTGGTAAGACGTGGTAGCAAAGATGACCAGTTGTAAGTTGCCTAGAAAGATGTTCCTAGACAGCTTGCAACAAGCCAGTTTGGCTTAATGGTTACTTTCACTCAAGTACCTTATTGTGTTTTACACAGACATTCACTAAAAAAAAAAAATTAATTCCCAAAGTGGATTCAGATATTGAGTTGGAACCAGTGGAAGGACTGTGCAGGGATCACATTCGTCTTCCCAGACAAATTATTGCTGGGGTCACAGGCAATGTTCCCTCTAAGCTGCGGAATCTTGTGAGCAAAAATTCTACCTTGTGAGCTACTGGCATTAAAGTTGTGAGCAAGCAATTGGGCTACTGCATAAATTAGTTTGCTCTGGAGCCATCCTTCCTGAGCTAAGAAAAAAATCTGTGAGCCAGAGGCTAAAAAACTGTGAGCTAGCTCACACTAACTCAGCTTAGAGGGAACACTGGTCACAGGACCCATGTAGAGTAACAGTCATGTGGATCAAGAAGCTGAGCTGGAGAGGGAGGAGGAGGAGGAGTCACTCCCTTCTTTTTCTACTGTCAGGGGAGCTATACTTCTGCTAGAGGCAGCAGGAGTGAGTGATTTTACCCTGTTCCCGCTCCCCACTTCAGTCCCAAGACTCCCATGGCATTACTCCATGTGGGTCCCATGGCACCAAGAATAAACTTTCCTGGGGTCATGAAGAGGGGAAGGGAAGACTGGGAATATCAACAACTGTCAGTACTTTCTGCTGATGGATTGTAGGCTCTAACCCACTGATTAAAAACAATAAAATGGTGCTCTGGGAAGAGGTTCTCTGTAAACTCTGGGTTTACACAATGCATGGCTGCCATGCAGCGACTACTTCTAGGGTTGTCAACTCTAGGTTAGGAAATTCCTGGAGATTTTGGAAAGGACATGGTTTAGGGAAGGGAGGGACCTCAGTAGGGTATAATGCCATAGAGTCCACTCCTGCATTCTCCTCCAGGAAAACTGATCTCTTGTGATCTGGAGATCGGCTGTAATTCTGGGAGCTCTCCAGGCCCCAGCTGGAGGTTGACAACCTTAGTTGATACTTCCTCTGCCCTCTCTCACGTCAGCTGATAAATGGGAGGAGGATGCCTGAGCTGGGGCTAACATTAGGGACAATGTAAGTGGCGCGTCTAATGTAGTCTGGTGTCACACCAGTGCGCTAACATCACTTCTGGTAAAAACCTGAAGCAACAGCTTGAGGTGCTCTAGGATTTACAAAATCCCTATAGTGTTATGGTTCCAAATCCTATAGCATCCGTGACAGTTTTTACCAGAAATGGTGTCTCACTGGCATGATGCCACCACACATCCTGATTGCCTCACCCATTTCTTCCTGCCAGTGCTTTGGGTGCCAGAGGGCACACCAATGTGTTTCTGGGAGGTTTCCCACTATAGAAGGACACCTGGCAACCCTGCTTCCTAGGCTCCATCTCCATGCCATCCATGACTGTGGCCCATCTCCTTCAGTTGCTGTGTTGCTTCTACTTTCTGTGGTTTATAAAATAGCTTAACCAATAGTAACGGTAAAGGTCCCCTTGCTCGAAAACCAGTCGAGTCCGACTCTAGGGTTGCGGTGCTCATCTCCATTTCAAAGCCAAAGAGCCAGCGCTGTCCGAAGACGTTTCTGTGGTCATGTGGCCGGCATGACTAAACACCAAGGAGCACGGAATGCTGTTACCTTCCCACCAAAGTGGTACCTATTTATCTACTTGCAATTTCTTGCTTTCGAACTGCTAAGTTGGCAGGATCACCAATAGTACTAATTTATCACATTTTTAAATCCCACCTTTCTGCCAAAGAGCTCAAGGTAGTTTACGTGGTTCTCTTCCATTTTATCCTTGCCACAATCCCATAAAGTAGGTTATGCTGTGGAGCTTCATGGCTGGGTGAGGATCTCAGCTCAGGTCCTCCCAGTCCCAGACTGTATCTCACTGGAGCCTGGAAGAAGCTCAATAAGAAAGAGGATCCCACCCACACACTAGATTTTCTCAAGAGGGTTATAAAATGAAACTAAGAGAAGATCTGATAACGGAAGGATACATTTGCCAATGGTGTTTTTTTAAATGCACATTAGAAAGGTTTAAAGCAGATAAAAGATTGCATAGTTTTGAACAATCTAAAACTGAATTTGAAACAGCATTATGTACAAATGACAAACCTGTTATTGCTAAAATGTATAAATGCTTGTTGAAATTTGAGACAGAGGATGAATGAGTGAAAGAATCTATGATAAAATGGGCCTTGTGTATAATACACAAATGGAGCAATGGGAAAATAAGTGGTCAAAGGGCCTTAAATTAAAGGGAATTTTTACAAAATGATGTATTGATGGCATATGACACCAGAGAAATTAGCGGAAATGCATAAGAATATTTCAAATGTATGTTCGAAGTGTGAACAAAAAGAAGGGACATTTTATCATTTATGGTGGAAATGTAACAAAGCCACTTTTTAAAAAACAAATACATTCATTAATCCATTAATTTCAACTAATCAGTCAATCCATCTCCCTTCCCTCTCTCTCCCTCTCTGCTATTATATCTGCCAATTTCTAAATGATATAATCAGTACAGACCTGTTTTGTAACAGAGATGCTAACTGCCTGGGACCTGGAAAGATTCTCTCTTATTCACGGATCTGTAATAAAATAACTAGAAATTGTATCTGTGCACACAGCACCTCCTAAAGCTTCTTCCGTGCAAAGGGGAAAAAGGGGTATCTAGATGAAGCTGTGAGGAGAGATCATCAGGAGGTTTGGGCTGCGGTGTCACCAATATGTGGATGATGCCCAGCTCTACCTTTCTTTTCCACCTAATCCCGAGGAAGCTGTTGACATTCTAAACCATTGCATGAAGTCAGTAATGGGCTGGCTAAGGGTGAACAGGCTGAAACTTAATCCTGAGAAGACAGAGGTGCTGTGGGCTAGTAGAAAGCCAAACCAGGGACTTGAGATCTCCTGTTTTGGATTGGGGTTAAGCTACCCTTGAAAAGTTAGGTTCGCAGTCTGGAAGTGCTGCTTGGCACAACAGCCACTAAAGAAAACCAGGTGGCTGCCGTGGTTCAGAGTGCTTTCACCCAACTTCAGCTGGTGCTGCAGCCATGCCAACTCCGGGCTCAGTTTCATCTATGCATAGTGATCCATGCCTTAGTTGAATCTAGACTAGACTACTGCAGTTTGCTCCACTCGGGACTACCCTTGAAGTAGGTTTGGAGGCTGCAGCTAGTGCAGAATGCTGTGACTAGACTGCTTGTTTTGGCACGTTACTACCATCATGTGACCCAAACTTACAGCAATTACCCTGGCTTTTGATCTGCTCTTGAGCCCAATTCAAGGTGTTGTTTTTGACATTTAAAGCCCTACATGGCTTGGGGCTGGGGCATCTGAAGGAGCGTCTTCTCCCATATGTTCCTGCTGGGGAACTAAGATCACAGTAAGAGGCCCTCTTAACTCTCCCATTAACCAAAGAAGTTCGTCTGGTGGGTACATGAGAGAGGGCCTTTTCAGTGGCAGCCCCACATGTATAGAACAGTCTCCCCAGGGGGGTGCACTTGGACCCCTCACTCTTGACCTTTAAGAGGTAGCTGAAGACAGTTTTGTTTATGACAGCATCTGATTATCAGTATTACTTAATGTTTAGCACCTTATAAGGTTGGACTGTTTTTAGATGGTTTTAGGATTGCATAAATTGTTTACTTATGTGTTTTTATTCTTTTATGTAAGCTGCCCTGAGCCGGCTTCGGCTGGGAGGACAGGGTATAAATCTGATAAATAAATAAATTCTGCCTGCCAGCAGTTTTAAGATTTTCATGTGTTTTATTTTTTGTTTTGTTATTATTTACACTGTAAGCCCCCCTTGAGTTCCTATAAGGTAGAAAGGTGGCTAATGAATGTTTTAAATAAATAAATAAAAATAAAAAGAGGTAGATGTGCTTCTGGACCAGACCAACTGAATCAGTTTTTATTCTTCATTGCTGTTGCAATGCGAGAAATCCTTGCTCTGCTGAGAACTATGTTGGTCCAGAAACATGTCAACATCTTTTCCTTTGCACAGAAGATATAGGCGGGTTTAACATAACATAAGAACATAAGAGATGCCAATGTTGGATCAGGCCAGAGGCCCATCCAGTCCAACACTCTGTATCACACAGTGGCCAGAAATACCAGTGCCATCAGGAGGTCCACCAGTGGGGCCAGGACATTAGAAGCCCTCCCACTGTTGACCCCTCCAAGCACCAAGATGACAGAGCATCACTTGCCCCAGAGTCCCTATCTATACCTTGTGGCTAATAGCCACTGGTGGACCTCTGTTCCATATGCTTATCTAATTCCCTTTTGAAGCCGTCCATGCTTGTAGCCGCCACCACTTCCTGTGGCAGTGAATTCCAAGTGTTAATCACTCTTTGGGTGAAGAAGTACTTCCTTTTATCCGTTCTAACCCGGCCGCTCAGCAATTTCATGGAGTGCCCACGAGTTCTTGTATTGTGAGAAAGGGAGAAAAGTACCTCTTTCTCTACCTGCTCTTTCCCATGCATAATCTTATAAACCTCGATCATGTCACCCCTCAGTCGTCGTTTCTCCAAGCTAAAGAGCCCTAAGCGCCTTAACCTTTCCTCATAGGGAAAGTGTTCCAACCCTTTTATCATTCGAGTTGCCCTTTTCTGCACTTTTTCCAAAGCTATAATATTCTTTTTAAGGTGTGATGACCAGAACTGCACACAGTATTCCAAATGATGTCACTTCCAGGTGACATCATTTTGTTGGGTCTGTTTGGGGGTGGGGTTTTCGAAGCCCTCAAAAGCAGGGGAACCCCCACTGGGACCTGGGGGCTAGAAACCCTAATAATTTGACTGTATTTTAAGGGGTTTATTCTGTAAATTTGATCGACTATATTTGATGTTTATTATTTTATATGTTTAACTATGATGTACACCACCCTGAGCCCTTCAGGGGAGGGCAGGTTATAAATCAAATTAATAAATATAAATAAACAAATAATTGCCTATGACATCAATGATGAGCAACTCATATTGACCATACAGTTATATTTCCAAAAAAATCCTTTAAAATTAAACAGAAACTGAATAAATGACGACAACTAGAATGTGGTGGGGTCTTTTATGTCCCCTTCCTTCTATTTTCCACAGACAGAATGGTCAGGCTGGCCATAATTCACCAGATTAATTGCCAATCCTCTGCTATTGCCACAGAATTCCCCTCCCCAGATGTATGAACAAACTGTGTAGCTGCAAAAACAACATTAAAATGGATGGGATGGGATTACAGTGGTGAGGAAATTATCCCCTGTTCAGCTCAAGGGAAACATTATCAGATTTGCTAATGAGCTCTAACTAAGCCCTTTTCCCGTACTAATCTAACTGTGCAACTTCCTTTGTTTAAGTGCAGTGATTCTAAGGTCAGCCATAGAACCCATAAACTGCTTTGTGGATTCACTTTCTTCCCCTTTGTTACACTCAAGAGCCAGAAGGTGCTGACATACAGGTCTCTGTATTACAGACAAGCTGCCATCCTTAGCCGTGCCCACTGCTAGAATGGAAAAAGAAAGGAACTTTGGTGACCTGGCAAACAATCCTGTTGGCACAAATCATCACTGCTGAGTAGCTACTGCTTTAAAGAGTTGCCATAGCAAAGGAGTAGAGTCAGTTGTCAAAGCTTAAGTTCTGGCAAGACACCCACCGCCTGGTACTCTTTAAGGCTCAGGCTGACTAGAAATTCTATCTGTGAACATAGCACCTCCCAAAGGAAAAGGAAACAAGGAGGAGAAATCACCAAATTGAGCTCTCCAGAGCAACACAGCAATTGGAAGAGAATTTCGTCCCGGTTAGCCATATGCTGGGACTGTGGACTTTTCTTTTGCATGCTGGAGGAAGGGACACATACCCCCCTACCTAGTTTGGTGTCGTGGTTAAGTGTGCGGACTCTAATCTGGGAGAACCAAGTTTGATTCCCCACTCCTCCACTTGCATCTGCTGGATGACCTTGGGCAAGCCATAGTTCTGGCACAGCTGTTCTTGAAAAAGATCAGTTTCTGTCAGAGGTCTCTCAGCCCCACCTACCTCACAGGGTGTCAGTTGTGGGGAGGGGGAGGAAAAAGAGTTTGTAAACCGTTCTGAGACTCCGAGTGAAGGGCGGGGTATAAATCCAATCTCCTCTTCCTCTGCCCACACACATACACACACCAACATAAGGTTGCTTCTGAGATAAAATGATGGCACAGCCCTCTACTTTGCCAAGTCAGATGACCAAAGAACAATACAGACTACTGAAGCTTCCATTCAGCCTCCCTTGTTTCCAGAAACTTTAAACACTGGATGCCTGCTTTTAAAAACAATGACAGGAGATTATTGGGATGTTCAGTTCTGGATCTAATCGCTCCCTGCACTTGCACAGTTATTGCAGTTGGGAAAGGTACACGTACAGCCCTGCCTGTAAAAAGTGCAAGAGTTTCTCTTTTTCTCCCAACCATACACTGAAATGAGCAGAAGTAAGCACACTGATGAGAACATTGCCTCAAACTTGTTCACTAGGAGAACATGCCTTCTTCAATGGCTGTATCTTATCTCATATGGCTTCATCTTGGTCCCGCTGTTCATTGCCCAACTCAAGCACTGAGGAGGGCAGTTTTGCAGCTGCACAGGAGCTGTGGTTGATAGGCTTTATTTACTTATATCTTGCAGTCACTTTTGCACTTCCACAGTAGGAGAAGCCAGTTCCTCCCTTCCAGGTTCACCGATGGGTCAGGTCACTACAGAGCAGAAATCATTCAATTTTTCTCCCTCTTTGCTTCTGCACCCACGAGCATTGTTTATGTCTACTGCAAGATTTGTCGCCTACGGACGTGGCCTTGGTATAAAGAAACTACCTGAACAACCAGACACCTCAGCAGCCCTTTACTGTTTCAGACAGACTCAGATTAACACTGGCTGCGATCACACACGCTAAATAATCCATTTTCAGTGCGCTTTTGAATTGGATTTTGCCAGTTCACACGGTAAAAATCCAGTTGGAAAGTGCACTGAAAGTGGATTATTTAGTGTGTGTGACCGCAGCCACTGACTAGTAAGAGTTTGTTCCCCAGAACACAACAAAGTTGCTTTACACTGAATCAAACCATTTGTCTATCCAAGCTAGGAATGTCTGCTCTGACCGGCAGCGGCTCTCCAGTGTGTCACATCACCTATAGCCCTATCATTAAGACACAGCCTAGGGTTGCCAACCTCAACAGGTGAGGCCCGGACAACTCCTGGAATTACAACTGATCTCCAGAATACAGTAGCCCTGGAGGAAATAGCTGCTTTGGAGGGTGGGCTTCATGGCATCATACTGGACTGAGATTCCTCCATCCCAAATCTTGCCCTCCACAGGCACCACTCCCCAACCTCCAGGAATTCCCAACCCAGAGCTGGCAACACTGCCACAGCCCCTTCCCCTCAGAATGTGACTGCAGTTCTTCATTTATATAATTGTGGTGGTGCATGACATGGCAGCGGGGGGGGGGGGGATTTGCTTCACAAACAGAAACTGCACGCACAGAAAGCATCCCAGCGGAAAAGCTCAAGATGTTCATCGAAATCCCAAACTGCCCACTGAACATTGTGATTACAGCATGGGACGTAATGTAAATGGAACTGGCAGGTGCTCAGGCGTGCTTGGACAGTAGCCATATGAGCAAGGATCAGCCTGAGACAAAGACCAGCTTGGCTTCGTTCACACATCACTGGATATGGTGCTATCATTGGCCTATCACTGAAACTGGATTATCTTGCATGGACAAGCCAATCCAGTTATAAATGATGGCTGTAGCATAAGGACCGTGCGTGCAAGCGTCGATGGCATATGAAAGCAACTTGTAAGACAAAAGCCACAATAAAGAATTCTCAATTTAAAAGGGAGGGGGATTGGGTATAGAGGTTTCAATTTAAAAGAAATGGATGGTTGTAGGCGGGCTTTGTGGAGGAGGAGGAGAAGAGATTGGATTTATACCCCGCCCTTCACTACCCAAAGGAGTCTCAGAGCGGCTTACAAACTCCTTTCCCTTCCCCTCCCCACAACAGACACCCTGTGAGCAGTGTTCCCTCTAAGCTGTGGAGTCCTGTGAGTATTGTGTAGTGGGTTGACCGCATGGCTAGGCCTTCTCAGCTCCCATAACATGCTGCCCGCTTGACTCTTACACAACTAAGACAAAGACAAACGGCCAGGAGGCCAACTATATACATATCCAGGGGACACCCCTGGATCCCATTGGGGGGGTTGAACTTCCCTCCCATGTTCCTATTGGCTCCCTGTGGGAGAGACTAGGAGCCCAGTTCCCATTGTTCACCCAGGGTCAAGCTCTGGGTAGTCGCTGGCCCCTGGTGGCGGCCAGTGGACACAACAGTGAGCAAAAATTCTACTTTGTGAGCTACTGGCATTAAAGTTGTGAGCAAGCAATTTGGCTACTGCATAAATTAGTTAGCTCTGGAGCCATCCTTCCTGAGCTAAGACAAAAATGTGCGAGCCAGAGGCTAAAAAACTGTGAGCTAGCTCACACTAACTCAGCTTAGAGGGAACACTGCCTGTGAGGTGGGTGGGGCTGAGAGAGCTCTGACAGAAACTGCTCTTTTTCGAGAACAGCTGTGCCAGAATTATGGCTTGCCCAAGGTCATCCAGCCAGGTGCAAGTGGAGGAGGAGTGGGGAAACAAACCCAATTCTCCCAGATCAGAGTCCTCGCACTTAACCACTACACCAAACTGGAGTTATGTTTCTGTTGTGGATGTTTAAAAATAAAGTCTGTTGTCTAACAGTTTTGCACTCCTTTGAATAATTTAAGACGGAGAATGAGTGGGGAGTAGATCTCAGTGTCAGGTTCTTCAGATTCCTCAAGAAGGAATTAACTGCAGTAAGAATCACTGGCACAGATTCTGTGCTATTCTTGCCTACGACACAGCTATATTGCAAATGTAAGCCATCTTCTCACTTTTTAATTTTAATAAGACCAACCAAGATACCCTAATCATTTTGTCAAGGGCTTGAGGAATTAATTCTCATCACCTTCCCCCAAAGTACAGTTTCCAGGATATTTTGGTAAGAAAAGGTGTAGAATTCAAATAGTTTAAAATTGGTTTCAATGTGCAGAGGGATGTCCCTCCTAGAACTGTCTAAAGTTAAGCTGCAGGAGCCTGGAGGAGTCAGGGGAATAAGCAGTTTGGAGACAGAGTTTTAGCTGCACAGGTGGTGAAACATCATCCAACCAGCAGCTGTAAGGAAACAAAATCCTCCTCATCTAAATCCATGTATGTGATGTTCACCCTCCATGACCAAAAGCTGACTCCTCTGGTACAACAAACTAAAGAAACCATTCTAGAACACATCCACTTCCAACTCAAATACTGCCTCCTTCAGGATCACAGATACTGTCCCTGTCCCTGATGAGGTAGGTTTCAAACAAATAGCCGGGTGCTTCTAAAAGGACCACCCATATTTTATTAAACACAGGCCCTCTAAAATGGGTTCATATCACGCTTCATCAGTGTAGCATTAAAACATGACAAACAAGGAGCTCTCACACATCATGTTATTGAAATGAATTGCGAAGGTATACTTTTTGATCTATAGTACTGTGGCTTCAGAATTTTGCCTTATCCAGACATGAGATTTTATTTTTCAGTCTGCCTGCAAAGCAGAGATACTAAGGACTGCTAGGAGATTCATTAATCAGATCTCAAAGCAGTTCTTGGGAGGGGAGGGGGAGTCAGATTAGGGAAACTGCTCCAGAGAAGAGGGCAACTCTTTGCCCTTAGAGCTGTTTTGCTAATCTAAATTCCTCCACACTGCTATCTGCTAGTGTGCTCTTCCCCAGTGGCAAAAAGTAACACTTGGAAGGCAAAATTTACATACGGAAAATGGAACAGTGAAAAGCTGTAAGCATCTCCTCCTTTACTGCTACTTCCGCATGGTGTAGTGGTTAAAGTGTCATACTAGAATCTGGGAAATCCAGGTTCGAATCCCCACTTATGCCACGGATGTTTGCTGGCTGATCTTCGGCCAGTCACACACTCTTATCCTAGCCTACCTCACAGGGTTGTTGTGAGGATAAAACGGAATTTTAAAAATTATGTAAGCTGCTTTTGGTCCCCACTGGGGTGAAAGGCGAGATATAAATAAATACAGGCCCTGGTCATACGGGCCGCATATCACGGGGGGAGGTGTGGCTAATTGCCCCGAAGGAAACTAACACGCGGCCGCCCGAGCACACATCTCGGTCGACGTCCCGTGGTTAGGGGGGAGATACTGACCAGATGGGTATCCTGCAGCGCGGCACAGAAGCCACACCGCACAATCGCACTAGCAATTGCTCTTTGTGCGCATGCGCTGTTGGGCGCTGTAGCACAACCTGCGGAGATGGGTGTCGAATGCCACGTAAGTCCACCGGAAACGCAATCAGACACCCGCCCTTGGCCCGCGGTTTCCGGAAACTAGTACCTCGTAAGTACTAGTTTTTTAATCCGCACCTTCGGCAGGGAGCCATGGGTTCGCCACAGGAGCACTGCGCTTCCCAGATGTTGGGGTGTGATTGCGCCCGGAAAATCCGCGGGACTCCCGTGCCTCTCCCGCGGCAACTTTGCCGTGTGACCGGGGCCAAAATAAAGCAAATAAATAAATAAACCCGATCTGGCACAACCCCCAACAGCTGCATCAACGTTTTAAAAAAAAACCCCACAGAACTGATTGTTGAAACCCACTGACTTGTGTAGTTTGTCCCTAAGACCTTCGAGGGAAGATAGCTGAGAACCAAAGTTAGTGACATATTTACAAAATGAAACATTCTGCAGCAACTGGATATCACTGCCAAGAGCTAACACAGAGTTATAAAAATGAAGCACAGGGGTTTGATCTCACTTCAACCAGAAACTTGTCGTAGGTAAGCCATTTACAGATATGTGACTATCGTACACCTCCACTCTCTGTATGGTCTCCAGTTCTTTGAGACACCCACACACAACAACAAATCTACAGATTTAAAAAGTAATCTCTGCAACAAGTTTATTAGATGTCCCCAGGGCAAGCCACTCTTGCTGTTAACCCTTAAGCTCCCAGGTGCAATAATGCTGGCCTGTTTAACTGGGCTGTTATATGATAGTCTATGTGAAAACCCCTTTGAGTACAAGTTCCCAGTTTTGCCATGTGTTCTTATTTGACACAAAACGGTTCCTCCGTGTTAGGAAGACCAGGCTTCAGTTTAATGACGTCGCTGTAGAGGAGCAGTCAGCTCACTTTCTCATCCTAGCCCAAAACATAGCTTATATTGTGCTACCGTCAGCAAGCCTCACATGAGAAAAAAAAAAAGCAACAATCATATCCATTCAAAAATGTCCAGAAAAATCAGATTATGAGGTTAGGCACTTCCTTCCAGCGCAGCCCTTCCCGGGCTGGGGAAAACTAAAAAAAAACTGCTCTAGGTTCCATCCTTTGGAAGTGTGTGCTTCCTTGCTCTCCAGGGGAACAGAGCCTGTGACGTGTGATGGTAGCAGTGGCTTTCAGTGCCAAGCCACTGCTGATCAAGTGGCTCATGAGGTCTACCAGCCCGAAGATCTGTGGTGAACAACTTGTAAGTCAGGGAGAGGAGGAGGGAACTTATGCCCCCTCCCTTTCCAAGACAGCCCTGCATGCCAGGAGATGTTACACTGGAAGGAGGAGAGTTGGTTTTGTACCTCGCTCTTTACTATCCAAAGGAGTCTCGGATCACCTTACCATCGCCTTCCTTTCATCTCCCCACAACAGACACCCTGTGAGGTAGGTGGGGCTGAGAGAATTCTGAGAGAACTGTGACGGACCCAAGGTCACCCAGCTGGCTGCATGTGGAAGATTGGGGAATCAAACCCCATTCTCCAGATCAGAGTCTGCTGCTCTTAACCACTGCATCAGTAACAGTACAATCCCCCTTCATTTATTGCTACAAGATACAGCTGCAGACAGCTAATGGGGGTGTATGGTTAGAGCATTAGGATAGGAGATCAGGTTGACCCATGTTCAGGGTTTTACTCTGCCACAGTACTGAGTGCTCAGTCATTGGCTCATGTCCAATGAGAACCATGATCAGAGTGCACCTTACAGAAAGGGGCTTGCCCTCCCCCACTTCTTGCTGCAGCCCACCATGCTCTCCAAAATGTTGCCCCTGGGACACAGGGACCCCTCAGGAACAGCACTAAACATACTGTGGAAGGTCTGCAGCAGGAGGGGGGCTACAAAATGCAAGGTGCTTGTGACTTCAATGGAACACATTGCAACACATGGCAGGAAGCCATTAATAGCACCCTTTTAGGATTCCTAGGATCTAAACCCATTTAAATGAATGAGCACAGACTGCAGCAATTCTGCAAAGGATTCTACTGTTGAGGATGTAAAACTGCCAGAATTCTACATTCTGGTCCTGATATGTCACTTTCCACCAACATAACATGCAAACACTTGCAGATGATAACTATTCAGCTGTTAGGAACTTATGAAGAGCCCTGCTGGATCAGACTAGTGGTCCATCTAGTCCAGCATCCTGTCTCATACAGTGGCCTACCAGTTGCCTCAAGATCCTGCACAAGACAGAATCATAGAATAGCACATATCCTGTCGTTTGAGCCTGATCAAAAGCCCACATTCTGATTTTAACAGCAGCATCCCCCTCAATGTGTAATTATGGGTCATGACCAAGACCATGACATGATTTTAGTATTTAATGCCAGAAGAGATACTATGCCATCAGACCAATAGTGATTTGCATTTCCCTGTCCCACCCACTGACCCTCCTACTGGATGCCAGCACTGGGCTGGCAATCCTAGCTTCCACATGTGGCAATTTTCTGTGTACTTTTCTGTCTTTTTGTCACATTCCTAGGGTTGATAGGCTTGGCATGGCAAGCAGTGGGAGATTGGAGGGGCAGGAACATGGGAAACAGCCACTGGTGACAGCATGACATCACTTCCAGAAAAACCCTGGCAAGGTTTGACATCACTTCCTGGTTACTCCCACTGGCAGTCAGAGGGAGTATGTTGGAGGTGGGGGCCCAGGAAATGACACTGTACCACTCCTGGGCAAATGACATCCCTATGTGCCTCCCAACTCTTCTTTCCACCTCTTAGCTTGGACTAGTGGCAAGAGAAGGTGCAGAAGCACAGCCTGGCCTTCCTAGAGAAGCTCCAATATATATTGGAAAGAGACTGAGGGTTATATGCAGAGTATTCAAACGGCCCTTCAGGCCGGAATTTTAAGTGCAAAAGAATGAATGACACAGGGCTGGCCCAGCTATTAAATAGCTGGGATGTTTGTGCAGGGCAGGGCTGCTGGATTTACAGAGACGGGCGGCAGGGAGAAGTCAGCTGCTAGGAGGGGATACTGATTCATTGTGAGGAGAGGAAGGGACCAGAGGGTGAAAAGACGCATATACCAGAGGAGGTATAACAAGAAGAACTGTGGCTCCTATAATACAAGGGAAGGAGAAATTTATTTATTTTATTTACAGAATTTGTACCTGGCCTTTCTGCCCTCATCAGGGCCACTAAGGTGGTTAACAGATTAAAAATATACACAATTTGGTCTGAGAAAGGAGATATACTAATTCTTGGCAGAAGGGGCTCAACTGTCTTGCAATAGCTCTAAGCTTGCTGGTCTTTAAGTATGAAACACATGAAGATGGGGGCGGGGGGAGCCTTGTACCATACCAAGCTTTTGAGGTGTCTATGATTGCAGCATCGAGGCCCAGCAAGAACTGCCCTCAAAGATCACATTAGCAGCAGGATTTTAAGTAAACCCACTTTCTCTCCCACCAACTCCTGCACCAAACTTTCAATAATGCTGTCCCCAAAATGCCGTCCCCAACCCTGTGTGCAAGGACTGTTACAGCCAATGCTCCACACAGTGAGCTCCCAAAATGCTCTTCTGGACTATCATAACTTGTATTGCCTACCTGTCTCATAGATGAGACAAGTTTCCTTTCCCAATTGTCGTTGAAAGGGCGACACTCTGCTTTTGGGGCAAAACTCTACGGTTTGAGGCCATTTTTACCATAGAGTTTGCCCAAAAACCAGACCGTTGCCCCTGACATCGTCCTTGCGCTGATGTCACTTCTGGGTGATGTCAGCACATCACGTGGCATCCCTGCCCATGCCCAGAATGCCCCCCAAGTCCCCCAGAATGCCCCCCCAAATCCCCCCATCGGTGCAAAGAGGGGACCTGGCAACCCTAAGCCACATACTAACATAAAAAGCCCAAGTACAGGAAAGAAGAGAAGTAATTTTTAAAAACACACTGGGAAAGAGGAGTGAGAGAGAGACTAAAAACCAACACTGTGGTAGCAACTGCCACCCAAGCAAGGTTATTTTAATCTGCACAGCCAATCAGATCTTCAACGGACAATCAGAAGGTAGTGTTGTGCAAGAGCCCCAGTTGACCACCCCATACACACTTTCTGAAAACACTTGGCAGGCACCAGGTAAGGTATCGCCAGGCACGGGCACCATGCTGGGGACTCCTGGTTTAGGGCCACAGATTATGAGGAGCCGCTAAATTAAAAAAAACCCAAATTCCAAGTTTTATGCTGTTTTTGGTCATGTTCTGGGGACTCTTAAATGTGATTTAACTAAGGGCCTCTGGATGTCATTATCCCAAGAACAAGGGTTACCAGTCCTGATCCCACTCTGAAGCAAGACCTTTCTAACCCCTGTGCAGAGTTCAATTCAGCAGCATCCTTGTCTACACTGACTGACAAGTGTTTACTGTGCTCTTGTCCATTTATTTATTTATTATTGTCTATTTATTTATTTATTATTTATTTATTTTTCACACTTATATCCCACCCTCCCAAGTGGGCTCAGGGCAGCTAACAGAGGCCAGATCATTAGTCTAGCCATAAGTAAAAACATATAAAAATATAATAAAACATCAAAACTAAGGCTAAAGTGCTCTATCCAGTTACTAGTGTCCTAGATCCAAGATGGTATCCCCACGACTCGAGCTGGTATTCTCAGCGTACATATCCAGTGGCGACGGCGTTTCTGATGTAATTCCAAGTTCTTCCTGGGGCCCCGTCAATGCATCCATTCAGATGTCTTGACGGTGGTGGTATAGTAGGGCGGCGGCTCCTACTCAAAAGCCTGGCGGAAGAGCTCCGTTTTGCAGGCCCTGCGGAACTGC